>NW_022749253.1:0-590 GCF_011630105.1 Anneissia japonica
GGAACTATCTTACATCTAAATAATGCCTTAAACTGAAAATGTGTTTTCGAAACCAAAAGTTATGGTGAGGCTCCACAGAACAGATACAAACATGTGTTAAGATTTTACAAAGAGGGCAGTAGATAAAGACCTCAACACAAAGCTGCTATTAAGTTGGTATGACTGCTCCAAATGGCAACAATTATCAGTCAGTATGTATAATACAACTACAGGGATGAAATAGTATACAATGTAAATCATTTGTAAATAATTTGAAAGGTTATTGACAGACATTTTAAATTTAGTTGCATTCAACTCAATAAAAACCAGACTTACAAAATTCTGGCATTTCATGGACTTTTAAATTCATACATCACCACAAAAACTTATACATCATACACTTTCAAAATTACCTTTCATCTTTAAAATACTGACATTCTATTTGCCTCTCTTCGCATAGGATAAAATTATGCATATACAATATACATTGTACAGTAATTTTTAAAATTTCATTTGCTTTATCAAAATGTTATGGATTAAAATAATGCTAAAACTTGATTGCAAATTAGAAGCGATTATATAATAAACTGTTTTACAAAACAAGTGCTTGC
>NW_022749254.1:0-943 GCF_011630105.1 Anneissia japonica
ATAATCGCCTCTCGACCAGTGTGTTCTGCATATCTACCGATGCACATACGTTCCTGAATTATAAATCCTCTCATCCACTATCGTATAAGGATGCTATTCCTTACTCTCAGCTCCTTCGTCTTAAACGCATATGTACTGATCATGATGACTTTCAACGACGAGCTACTGAAATAATCTCATTTTTCAAGGATAGAGGATATCCTACTCACATAACTGATAATTCTTTAAAACGTATTGCGCACATGACTCAAGATGAAGCTCTACAACCTCGTACGCATGTTGACGCTGATCGAATACCCGTCATCCTGACTTACCACCCTACGACTACCAAAATCTTCACCATTTTAAAGAATAATTTCGATATACTTTTATCAGATGAAACCACCAGTGTGATCTTCCAATCTCCTCCACTTCGTTCATATAGAAAAGATAGGAGTTTGAGAAATAGTCTCGTCAGCTCATCCCTCAGGTCTACTGATGACTGTTCAGGATCGACCGTTTCATGCCATAGGCCTCGTTGTAATACTTGCGCACACATCTACTCCACCAATATTCTTAAAGGACCATCCGGCACTCATGCTATCAAGGACACTTTCTCATGCACTTCCATCAATCTCATATACGCTATTATCTGTATTAAATGTAATCTTGTATACATCGGCGAAACCAAAAGGAGAATGGCAGATCGTTTTACTGAACATCTTAAATCCATCCGTCTCCGGCAAGCTGGTTTACCTATTGCATCGCATTTTAGTCATAACCACAGTAAAGAAGATATCAAGATCACTGGTGTTTCTCTTTGTCAAGGATCCGACACTATTAGAAAAAATTTGGAGCAAAAATTGGTTTTTAAATTAGGCACTATTGCTCCCTCCGGTCTTAATGTATCTTTCAATGCTTTTAAGATTTAATTTCTCATCTTGTTTGGATTTGGATTTGGATT
>NW_022749255.1:0-672 GCF_011630105.1 Anneissia japonica
AAAGGGCACTTCATGAAAAGGGGGGTTCGTTCGAACCCAACGAACCCCCCTGGCTACGGGCTTGGAGAGAAAAGTTAAGTTTGGTATCAAAAAGTACTCCCAGATCTCTTTCCTCATCAGCAATAGGTCTTCTTCCATTAGTTTTTTACACCATAGTGGATTGTTATGGATATACATTATGAAAATATTCATGAGTGACGTAGCCATGGTTCGTCATTGTTTTTCCCACTAAATAATAATGACGATAACAAAGACAATGATAATGATAATGACAATAATAATAATAATAATAATAATAATACTTATTATTATTAATATTATTATTATTATTATTATAAATAATATATCATATCATAATTACCCTTAATCATCATGAAAACCTTTTGAAAATATTTTTCTAAGGCTATATTTGGTTGTTGAGCGACTTCCTCAAACAAAGTGAAAATATCAGATTTCATTATTTTCTGCACAAATCATGTCTGAAAAATCACCTCTCATTCGCTCACCATTGGATATTCATCCATTTATCTATCCAATCCAACTACTAATTCGATAAATCACCTACTATGCAATCACCTTATAAAGCACTCAATCCGTCAACTTTTATTATGTTGTTGCTACGCTACAGCTTATATTTTCTCGATGTACCGTATCGTCCATCATTGACGCTAT
>NW_022749256.1:0-686 GCF_011630105.1 Anneissia japonica
ATGGAAGTGAAGTTGGAGTATGAGATGAAAGAAATGGATATAAAGTTTGAGTATGATAGGATGGAATTTGAGAAATGGAGAATGTCAAAGGAATCGGAGTTAGAGGAAAAGAAGTTGAAGACAAGTCAGTCGTTAAATGAATCATACATGGAGATTAGAGGTAAAGCAAAAGTTCCGAAACTACCTGCATTTTGTGAAAGCAATGATGATATTGATTCCTACATTAATAGATTTGAACGCTATGCGAAAAATCAAAAGTGGCCAGAAAATGAATGGGCTACCAACTTAAGCGCGCTGTTAACGGGTGGTGCATTGGAAGTTTATTCTAGACTCCCAAATACAGACGCTGAGAATTATCAATTGTTAAAGTGCGCATTACTTAAGCGATATGATTTTACAATTGAAGGGTTTCGCTCCAAATTTATGTCTAGTAAACCAAATCCAGGAGAAACAGGGCATCAATACGCGACTAGGCTAGAACATTATCTTCTTAGGTGGGTAGAGTTGGAAGGGATTGGAGGATCTTACGTAGAGTTAAAAGACTTAATTCTACGCTCCCAATATATTGAGGGATGTCCTAAAGATTTGGCGCTTTTCCTAAAAGAGCGAAAGTTACGTACACTTAAAGAGGCTACAGCTGCTACAGACGTCTATCTTGAGGCCCGGGGAGGGACATTTAGTTGTTT
>NW_022749257.1:0-514 GCF_011630105.1 Anneissia japonica
TCATAGCCATTTATATTGTATTCATTAGCATTATCACCAGCCTGTTGTTGGTATAATAAGCTATACAAGTTTGGTACTTCTTCTATCTGGATAATGCCTTGAAAATTATTTTTCAAGCCTTTTAATTTCCTTTCTAGGATCAGGAATTCATGGATTAGCAGTGAACGTTTGCCTGGTGTCAGCTCTTGCATCAGCTGTTGACTGTAACTGTGATGTTGTTCAATGTAATACTGCATTATGTTTGCCATATCACCTTTAATCAGTATTAGTTCCTGTCTCTTATACACATCTATGATTAATTCAGATTTAAAGGGCATATCTTTGGAAACCTAGAGAAAATATATTAAAAGGTTAATAAAACATTTCTGTACAGTAATCAACTTACAAGACATTCTATTCACAAAGTATTTGCAAATGTAATCAGATGAGCAATGTTCTACTGTACAAATTATTTTTACTAAATTGAACATTTTTAGACATTTTATTTTAAATTTACTGTACCAAAATCTGCAAA
>NW_022749258.1:0-832 GCF_011630105.1 Anneissia japonica
CACGGCTTTAGTGTTCATTAATATGTACCGGTACTTGCATTTGTCTGACCTCTTACATAAAAATGCATGGATGTTGGTTTTGTCCAAGTATTTTTGTGGCAATATTGACCTGTGGCAGAGTTGACTGGGGCCGGGTTGACTTGGGGCCAAGTTGACCCTTTCCCATGTTCACCGATATTATACTTTATATTATATATATAATCATGATCTAAATGACTTCTAAAAGAACATCAAGAGAAAGGCATAATATTTCAGATTGACTTGACTTATTCAGTATACCGAAACATCATAACAATAAATAAAAAATAACGATGATTTTCAGCCTGCGAATTTTTCAGCCTGCGAATAGTTACAGTCTGCGAAACCACGATTTTACGACCTTCTAAATTAGAACTGTAAAATAACATTCATAATGAGCTATGTAGTAAAATATAATCATGAACTTCTAATGTGCTGTAATATAAAGTGTTGTTAATTTGGAGTTCGACTGTAGGCCTACCCTTGTAATTTTGTGAGATTACTGCAAGATCTGGCATTATTCAATGTCATTAATCTAGATCTATATTAATTATGTATGATACACATGCATGTTCCCCTTCATGTGCAAATTTATTTGCACGTGAAAGAAGACCTGATAGTTGAATTCAGTGTAAGCAAATAATAGGGAGTGGCAGGCCCGTAGCTAGGGGTGATTTATGGTTTGGGCAAACCCTTTTCCTAGCAAACCCATTCTTTTCTGGTGAACACCCCCTCCGACTTCCTCAACGAGTCCTCAAACCCAACTAATGCTCTGCAGACCCACCAATACTTAGAAGGAATGTTTTGCTGCAGA
>NW_022749259.1:0-1066 GCF_011630105.1 Anneissia japonica
GCCAGCTTAATGTTAAGACTTTAATTGCGAGTGAATAAAGACATGAAATGTGTCCAAGACGAATATTTCTATTGTCGGGACTCTAACTTCTGATAACATTTTAATAATCCCATCATTTTTATACGTAATAATTGTGTTGCTGCTGTCGTGCTGCTGATGCTTCTAACGTTTTTTTTTCTTTCTTTTTTCCTCTATTAATTATTTCATTTGATTAACGTTAATTTTTTCAGTAACTGAATATAAGTCTCCATGAATCTCTCACCAGTCACACTTTTGAAATGCATACCATGGTTTATTTTTTCTTTTTTGCTTGCTGTTGCTGTCGTTGTTGATGCTTACTTGGAATTGTTTTGTCTTTTTTCCACTGTTTTTCATTGGTCTTCCATTATCGCTTTTCATGCTTATGTTCCTTTGTTGCTGCTGCTGTATATTATTAGGTTGTTTAATTATTATTAATATAATTTTTATGGCTATAATTGTTATTAATTTCATTGTTATTCATTATTATCTTTATTATTATATTAACATTATTGTTTGGTACTTATTTATTCTATTATTATTATATTTATGACTTCATTATTTCCTTTAATATTTTTATTTTTTTCCTATTTGCCTTCTATTTTTGGTTATTTTTTTAAAAATCTTTATTATAATTGTCATCCCTGACAATGATTATATTTATTATTGTTTACTAAAGCTGATCTTGGTTATTTTATTAATCATTTAGGCCTATTTATGTTTTATCATTATTATTTTTTTTTTTCTATTATTATTGACTTTATTTTACAACCTACTTATTTAAAATATATGTCTCTGACATTCTATTTTTGCAATTTTGGATACTTTTGAGCTTTTTTATTCCAATTTTTTTGATACTTTTGTAACTGTTGCTATTTTAATTGTTCTTTTTCCTTTGACCGACTTTTTTTTTGTGTGTGTGTTTTATTATGTCGAATGTTAATTGTTGTTGTAACAGCACCACGAGTCCCGACCGATTATCTAACCTATGTTTTTCCCCCTGCATTAACAATTCAGATGATTTTACCTCCAATATAGATCCCGATCC
>NW_022749260.1:0-745 GCF_011630105.1 Anneissia japonica
TATTTTTATATAATATACGGTGTGTATAGCATATCACACATACTCTTAAAGACAAGAAAGCTTAAGATTTCCACATGGAACTAAGATGAGATTTTTTTTTTTTTTTTTTGGTGGGGTGAGGTCTATTGTATTACTGCAAAACAAAATGTTTGTAGTGTTATTCAATGCCTAAATGTCATGTTTGCTGAGGGAAAAAATTCAGACAATCCTATAGCCTTTGAAATATAGCGGCAATCCACTTGTGAAGTAAACCATCAGAGTTTGGAAAGCTTGCTGTGAAAATACATGCATCATAAACATCTTTACAGCCACATGTGCCCAATTGTCAGTTTGTTAAACCCTTTTTTCAGTTTGATTTTTAAAAGAATAATGGACATAGCCTTTAGCAGCTCATCCACTTTAGCAGGTATACATTTGTAATTCCTACAATATTTTTGAAACAGGTCTCCCATCCTTCATAAAGGCATTTAGAGGCTTCATGACCGACATGAAGAGTTGGACAATGAAAAATCAGGTAAGAAATAAAACTTGACCATTTTCCTATGAGTAGTTTGGTTTAACTTGAACTTCCAGAAATAGTAATGTAAAGAGATTGTGATTCTTTTAAATAATGTACACAATTAAGTAAGTAAAATTAGTAATTGTCATTAAGTACTTGATTGTCTGCAACAAAATGTATATTTTGCTAAAATCTACTGGTTTAATCCTCTTCCCAAAAACTCCAATGCTTACTCCTATGATAGGT
>NW_022749261.1:0-1266 GCF_011630105.1 Anneissia japonica
GCTCATCTCCGAGCTCTTTTCATCACAATTGTTTGTTTCTGTTACTCATTTTCTCATGTGTCAGCCCATACTGTACATGCTGTGTATTTCTTTGAATATATATTTATTCTATGGCATTTTTAGCGCAGGCAACGTCCCGTCCACATTGGAAATGAACTATAAAACAATATCAATAAATATTATGAATGTATAACTATTATAAGTACATCCTTCAGGGGATTACAGTGGATATTAGCGCATGCTGTTCCACATGTTAACTGGGTGTGTGTTTCTTCACAATTACTCCGGATATCAGCGCATGCTGTACCGCATGTCATTAGGTATGCAGTGATTTTCTTAGAGTAGGCATTATACTGGATATTATAAGAGACAGGATGCTGTACCACATGTAATATTACAAATAGATAGTAATGTATATGATTTCTTTGCATTTTACTCAGGATATCAGCGTATGGTGTATCACATGTTATATACAGGGTTTTTTCTTAAGAGTAGGAAAATGAACTATAGAACAAAACAAATATGTTTTATTAATGTGTATTAACTAATAATAAATAATTGAATTCCTCTGGGTACCACAGTGGATATTAGCGCAAGCTGTACCACATGTCACATACAGGGTTCTTCTTAGAGTAAGTAGCGTACTGGATATCAGCGCATGCTGTACCATGTCATACAGGTTGGGTTTCCTAGATTAGGTATCATACTGGTTGTCAGCGCATGCCGTACCGCATGTAAATTACAAGGTTTTTTTCCCTGTTCAATGGCTGACTGAAGGCGCAGACGATCCAGGGTATCAGTGGCTAACGGATGATCAAATCATCAGTGGTGTGGAAACATCGCAGGATCACGATTCATCTGATGATGAACAAGAAGTTAGTCACCACCCAAGAGTCAACGCATCAACAGCTTTTAACGCTGCTGATGTGGCTGGAAGATAAGGGGATGTGGATTATATTCACCTAATGCAAGTGAGGAAATGGCGAGATGAAGCTGCCAAACAGAGGTTCAACAATTTAAGACAGAAGTCGATGACGGATTTTTTTCCCGTATGATGTGTACTGTACAATATGGTACTGAAGATGGTGGGAAAAAAAACGCCACCCCTCAACCCCCCACCCCCCATAAAAAAGGTAAAAAAATTAAGAAGGGATACTTTCAATTAGTATCCCTCATTTATGAATAAAGACAGAAGCGATATATCATCACAACTTGCACATTTTAAATGCGTACCGGTACATGTTCATTTGTAAAACAGTCCATTGG
>NW_022749261.1:1312-1667 GCF_011630105.1 Anneissia japonica
ACACAGTATCATTTTGTCTATGTCCGTCCGATACGTTTGTTATTTGTTTGAGAAATGTCAGTCTTATGCTGGCTTTGTTTTATTGTTTGAATCATGTCCTTCTTATACGTTCGTTCCTTATATGAATTTTTTCATGTCCGAATTATGTTTTAGTTATTTATTTTTTGTTTAATCTTGTCCTTCATATCGTTCATAAATTCGTTCAGGTCCGTCTAATGTGTTTGTTATTTTATTTGTTTAAATCATACCTATCTTATGCGTTTGTAATTTATCTGTTTGAATCACGTCTTATACGTTCGTTCGTGTATTGCGGACTCGCGATCAAAGGCTGGCAGCAGTGCGGCGGCTGGTTTAC
>NW_022749261.1:1678-2254 GCF_011630105.1 Anneissia japonica
AATCCCTGGAGCGTGCATAGCCAATCAGCGCAAAGCATTAATCCATCTGCGCAACAAGCACATGGTTAAACGAATGATCGTCGCCCATGCGGAGTACTTCTTGATTTTGCATCGGCTGTGGGCTCGGAGGCTATGTGTAAATAATAGCACAATGGAGAGAGGTTCGTCTATACATTAATAATATATAATAGTTTAGAATTTGTTGTTGTTTGCTACGAAGTCCTGCACATTTTAAATATTCTGTGTAAACTTATACCAGTCATAGGCCATACCAATAGGCCGTGACGATCGTTAAGCGCACACACATGGTTAAAAATCTATCTAGAGGGCGCTATTTTTCCATACTTCTCAATTACGAATTTTTTCAATTACGAACGCCTTTTAGACCAAAGGGTACGTAATTGAGAAGGTCGACTGCAGTCGACCTTCCCAATTACGAACTTCTCAATTACGAACCTTCTATTTTACGGACGGTGTTTGGCCGATGACGTCATCATGCGATCGTAAAACAATTTTAGGTAACTTTTTAAAGCTATTATCCATGTGAATTTTGAGTGCTTTTGTTCATTTATTCTA
>NW_022749262.1:0-914 GCF_011630105.1 Anneissia japonica
ATTCTGACAATAACAAGAGGTGATCCGCTAACGTTAGCGGATCACCAAAAAGAAAGAAAGAAAGATTCTGACAATAACAATAGGTGATCCGCTAATGTTAGCGGATCACCAATGATCCCTGACAATAACAAGAAGTGATCCGCTAACGTTAGCGGATCACCAATAAAACTAGATTTGAACTCGTCACTGAGGACGAGTTAGGTGATCCGCCGTACTTAAACCCTCACGAAGCACGCACGTTTCTGATTGAAAAGTATTATAAAACATGCTCTATTTAAAGAGTAATTTTGAGCATTTTAAAAGGAATTTTAAAGGAAAAGAGTAATTTTGAGCATTTTAAGGACTTACGAATGTATAAATATACGTCTTAACATCCGTGTGCACGGTAGTATTAATACAGTGTCAGAAACCCAACACATGTAACCCAAACGTAATTTCCAGCTTCAGTACGTGCTGTTGGCGTGGAAATGAGCGTACGGCTCGTCAATTTTGGAAAGTTTTGGAACATTCAAAAAACTTGAAACGTGCTTTAAAGTATCTGAAAAGTGATATTAACAATTTTAAAATTGTAACGCACAAGTACGAATACCTTATACGACGTGCCTGACGACGGTAATGCCACATGAATTTAAACCTTGTCAAGTTTAATTTAAAACCCCCTGTTGGTTGGTAATGCCACACGAATTTTGCCTTTACAGTATACGAACTATCGGTCGAAATCGAAATACAGTCTGCCGCCCTCAATTTTTAATGTGGTTACATCTTTTAAGAAAGAAAGATGAGAAGGCTCCTAAAAAGCATTCTTTTTTACCATGATGACGTCACCAAAATAAAAAATAAAGGGACACGTCCGAAAGAGAATTAATTTAGCTATAACATACTCACAGGTGGGAGACAATCAATCAAGATAAGCG
>NW_022749263.1:0-1588 GCF_011630105.1 Anneissia japonica
GGTACTTAATAATAGATAATGGCCGTCTGGGGAAGGTTTTCATTTCATTTAATTTATCAAAAAAAAGTACAAAAGACAGGAACAAACAGACGCAATGAGAAACTAAAGAGAGGAAAACCAAAAAAGTGAAAAAAAAATCAGCTATCGATTGTTTCCCACAAAAAATAAAAAATATCACAATTACCAACAATAAAGATAAAAATATTAATCATTTGTCAAAAAAAAAAGAAATAATAATTTAAAACTTTGTACTAAAATGCAGAAATTAAGTAAATGTTAAATTGAAATTAACATGTAAAATGAAGCTTGGGAGATCTGCAGAATGAAGTGAAATTAAACAAAAGGTAGTTCCTTATTTCACCGGGCAGTTTGTCCCATATTTGAGGAAAAATTGTTGAATACAGAATATTTTATAGCATTAATTCTGGCGTATTAGTGAAAAAAGAGTGCCGACAATTAACCTTAATTAATTAGAGATATCAACTGAATATTTCCCTCATAGACAGGTACTCACAGATGCTCTAGTTATACTGGTAACTAATCTAAACTAAACTATTCCATTGGAAGTAACAAAACGTGAAAAATATCAAAAAGTGTAGGAATTATTTAGAGAGATTTAATTAAATCTAGTGAATACTGTAATTGCATTTACAATAACAAAACTAGCTATTTCTGCCCGTCTACGACCTAAAGGTTTGGAAACTTGAGCCTGTTTATTTGGTAATAATTCCGAGTGTAGATCACATTGTAATCACCGTCCTACAAGAGGTTATGTAGAATTATTAGTTTTCAAGATTTATTATTATTTATAATTCCACAAAATAATGAAGGCCTATTCAAGTTAAATAGAAAAATTATTTTCGATATTATACAAGTTATGCATACATTTATTTTAACTACCATGTACCATAAACACATATTCTCCCACAGCATGTGGCAATTCTCCCACAGCATGTGGCACTGGATGGTATGGTGCCAGTTGTCAACAAATGTGTCACTGCAATGTTACATATTGTGATCGAAAATATGGATGCATTAATGATTCGTGTTGGGACCGTTACACGGGACCACAATGCCAAGGTATTGGCGATCATGATGATTGAAGTAGTGATAATTATGAAAATGATGATGAATGGTTATGATGATTTTGATGATTATGATGCTGATGACAATGAAAATGACTATGATGCTGACATATAATCATTATGATAATTATGATGATGATGATAATGATAAAAATTATGATGATGAAGATGATAATGACCACGACGATGGTGATGACGATGATAATGATGATGGTATTACGATGACAGTGATAAATGAAAATACACAAAACGGTACTTTTTAAGCATCATAATCACCAATATATGACCATATTTAGCCATGTAACATATATTTATCAAATATAATTTGATAATCTGGAGGGTTTAGAATATAGACAATGCCCTCTGTATAGTACCAGGGGCGGATCGAGTAATGCCCAAAAGGTGAAAATCGGGCCGTTCGAGATAACAAATACCCTAGGGAGTTCGGGGGCATGTCCCCGGAAATATCTGTGTTCTAGACGCCCGAAAATAACCTCTGAGGC
>NW_022749264.1:0-710 GCF_011630105.1 Anneissia japonica
GTGCCAGTATATAGTTTGTCACATTCAACTTCAGTGTGAACTAAGCCTTAGATTAGAAAGCCACAATGATTCTATATCATTGGTTTAACTAATTAAACAATACAAAATGACTGAGAATATAAATTCATCCAGCCTATTGTTCATTATTTTAACTTCATGGAAGTCAAATTTGGAGTTGAATGATAAATTATAAATCATATAAAAGACCTTCCATCAGAAAAAAAAAAATAGCAATGTGTTTCCTCATAGCCAATCACTGAAACTGTAATCTCCACATCATTGTAGTACCAAACGTAACATTAACACGTTTGCTGGCAGGGACGCTAGTTCGCGTCGGATATAGTTCGCTCAGGGCACAAGGGATTCACATTCACACCCGTGTAAACATACCACAATTGTATTGCATGTAAACTCAAATTCAGGGGTCACTTTGAAAATACATTTAAGGATACATACAGGAGAGATGCCATACGAATGTGAACTTTGTGGAAAGAAATTTAGTCATTTGGGTTATATGAAAAGACACTTTAAGATACATACAGGAGATCAACCATATGAATGTGATTATTGTGGAAAGAGGTTTCGTCAATTGAGTCATTTGCAGAAACATTTAAAGATGCATAAAAGAGGAGCACCTTATGAATTTGAACATTGTGGAAAGAAATTCAGACTCAGTCATGATTTGAAAACACATTTGCAGATACACAGAG
>NW_022749265.1:0-1451 GCF_011630105.1 Anneissia japonica
ACATTTTTTTATTTAACTGTGACTTTTTTTTTTCCTGCAGTGTTTGATAATTATTTACCCAGCTACAGAAAAAACTCTTGCCTAATCATGACTAAAGGCATACTGGTATGCTGTAAATAATATACTACAAAACCTGTAGGCACTGCCCTACTCAAGGCATTCGACAGCAGCCGTGGGCCCCGGGGCAGCTTTGCTGCGGGGTGGGGCAGCAAATCTCTATCAGGTCTATTAATATATTCTGAATGTATATTGATGATGTCCAGAGACCAAGCCTTTGATAATTATTAATTAATAACGCAAAGAATTTAGTATTTGGTACACACGAATAAAAATACAACAAGCAGTACTTTCTAGAACGATTTGTATTACCATAATATTTTTCAGTACAGTATGAGATGCAATTTCTTCAAAATATAGAATTATTTAACCAAAAAGATTAAACCGAATATAACAAGTCAACTGATATACACAAAAAGAATGAAAATTAACTGTAATTCACGATATCGCTAAACTAATTGTGATAAACCTACCCTGCATACAACCTACCGGTCGCTGGACTGGAGATCAACATACTGTTAAAAAAATAAAGTTCTGTTAAAAAAAAAGTTTAAAAAAATACAAATGGAATACTAAACAATATGTTTCAAACATAATAATTGTTTACTGATATAAAATTACCGCTCAGAAATCGACATAAACAGTGATGATATTGAAGCATGTTTCCTATTTGTTTACATTAACATCCGGGTATTTTGCTAGCTGGAGCGTTCAACTTGCTTGCTCGAATGGCGTCCATGCGATTACAGAGGGAGTAGTGTTGTGGAGATAGGAGTTACCTATCTTGCGCCGCGTAGCGGCGCTATACGATCTTTGCTTTTAGCGTAGGAAATGGGAATAGCGTCACTTTCCTTGTGTCCAAACAAAATGGCGAAATTAAAATCGTTGAAATAGGGGGCGCAAGTCACTAACCTGCTGTTTGATTCGATGGATGGATCATGGATGGATACATTATTTTCTGTAGGGCGTAATAATTCGTAGCTCTGACCTGAGTTTCTTAGCTCTAGAAAACTCATATATAATATGCCTATATTTATTCACCATCAATGCAAACCACCACTGTTATTCAGACCCCATCACTACACAGATTGGATCACCTCAGGGATGTGTGGTTTCTCCACTACTATTCATTATTTATACTGATGTCTGTAGAAAGATGTTAAGATATTGCAATACGCAGATCCTCTGTTTCTAACTATGTGAATACTGTCGCGAACCTCTAATTGTGGTGTAAAACTGTTTAAAACTGAATGGACAAAAAAATAAAATAAATTATAATTGACTATAGGAAAGGAGAAAATCAAGTTATCACTTGTTGTTTACAATGTAGAGATTGAGACAGTGTTAGATTATTTTTTACATCTCCCTGGTTAGATCATCATAATACCTGGTTT
>NW_022749266.1:0-921 GCF_011630105.1 Anneissia japonica
GTAGGGCCTACCCAACACTATAACAGCGGGCTCCAAGTACAGGACTAATGAGGGTAGCCTCCCTATTATAGGCCTAGGCCCTAGGCCTATGCATGGGACATCATGATGAGGAACTTCAAAATCTCATTTAACTAAGCAATAATAACTGATTATCGTCCATCATCATTTGGAAAGCGTGGTGGCCATTTTTCTTTTCTTTTTTTTCATGTAGGCATACCGTACTGTATAGTAGGCCTAGCCTAGGCTTAGGCTGAAACAACAATCCGCATTTGGTTTAGAACCACACATTTAAAACATCATTTTTATCATTACTGTTTACATATATTTATAAAATCCAACAAAATATGTGTTATTAAACACCTAAACATATACAGTAATGACTTACCGTTCGGGATGATTGTAGATGAATTTTGATTTTTGACGATTTTTGAAAGACAATTATTGCACAAACTACCGCGAACAGTTGTTTATGAATGTGCTTTTTCTTACATTTGACCCTTCTAGTTGCCAGACAAAAAAAAAATTTCACCCAAATTGCAAAAATAAAAAAATTGCCAGAATTTGAAAAAATGACCATAAAAATTGATATTTTTAGTCAAATTTGTTCATTTCTCCACCGATATGTGTAGATTAAAATATAAAAAAATATAAATAAAATCCAGAAATAATAAGATAAAATATTTCTTAACAAGTTGAGACCAAATAATACGATATTGTATAAACGGGTGTCCTATACCACGTTGACAAACTCTTTATGTACTTAGCTGCCAAAGTTACCCCTAGGTGCCAAAGTTACCCCAGTTGACGGTACTGTCTGTCCAGGGATCGGAGCTCTCATCTGTCCAAGAGAAATATCCTTATTTTGGTATTGACTGAAGAAGAATGTGTTTCCACTCTACAGCTCAAATCATGTCAACAACC
>NW_022749267.1:0-1088 GCF_011630105.1 Anneissia japonica
ACAGTAATTTACTTTGGCTATTACAAATTTATGCTATAGAATATTTGTTAATATTGAAAAAAAAAACCCCATGTTTGTTTACATTGTTTCTAATGTATAAAATTATGGAAACAATTTTTAAATATATTGCCATATACTGTAGTAACTTGAGGGGACTCTAATCACTTAGCTAATCAAATAACCCTAACTTTTGTCATTAATTAATGAATGCTTAAAGCCTCATTCCCGGCAGAATTTCACTAAAAATGCATATGCATTACTCTAATTATTATAAACCATGGAAAAATATTGGCACAAATTTTAGTTTTTACGCAAAAGAATTAAAAAAAAAAGAGAAATACAGACTATTTGTAGATCACATCAGCTGGAATGCTCTCGCTTTGATGTATACTTTATACAGTCAATAAACTGTGCCCTCTCTAATGAGATTAGTTTTTGTACTCGCATCTCGCAAACTGCAGTCAATCGAGTAGGCCTGAGATATGTTTGTGTATATGTCAAAATCTCGGTCAAAATCATTTTTTAACACATTTGAAATAATTCTAATGAAATATTAGATTTCACAAGTGTCAATACTAGCAACGGAAAATATCATATCGGCCGCTTTTATGTGTGATAACAGAACCTAAATCAAGGTAAGGCTAGGCCTAGCCTAGCAGTGTTGGATAGGCTATATGTTTCGGGCGTCTACTATATTTCTTTGCAGATCTATCGCAAAATCAAACATAGAAAAATTCATTCACATTTTTTTTGTGTGTGGAACACAAAAAATAAAATTTCAGCCTTATTTTACATTTTTTTCATATTTAGGAATGTCTAAATTCCGTTGAACTAGCAATTTGTATGATACTTATAAATCTTTATAACATATATAAAAATCAGATTTTTCTTAACAAAAAATTTGCCAGTAATGGCGCTTTAAATAGTAATTCTATAAACTTTGTTTCTGATAGCAAATTTGTAGTACTGTAAATCATTGAGACATCAACTTCGTTTTAGCTGGGACTTCAGGCCCAATCCTCTTTTTTACCAGTTTACTACTGTAGTAGTGTATTTTATCATAATTTTGTTATTAAAGAAACACCCAC
>NW_022749268.1:0-502 GCF_011630105.1 Anneissia japonica
TCATGGTTCATTTTTAATGGTAGGGGAATATACAATACAAGCAGACAGAATAATACTTTAATCGAATGACATCATCATTTTTGTGTGAAAAATTTAATAGAGAGAGAGAAGCTGGTAGGAAAACCTAAATGATGACTGGAAAATCTCAGTTAATCCTACACAATATTACCTCAGAAATGCTCAAATCTGATTGGTTGTCAATACAAAAGGGGTCAATTTACTAACCGTTAGATGCCGCGATCCGATACTAATCAGGCTAACCGATCACACATTTCTCCTATCCGAATTAGAGTGCTCTACTGTGAACTAGCTTATAAAACCAATAAAATGGCAACAAAATTAACATTAACTACAGGTTGAATACAAAAAACTATTTAAAGGCATAGCTGAATAGGTCTCATAAACGATCAGTCTAAAAAAGTATTTTATGGAGGTAGTTATTGTATGTTAGGCGGAGGTCCTGTAGGTGGGCCACCCACCCAGCCCTAAATCTTTCCATCCC
>NW_022749269.1:0-192 GCF_011630105.1 Anneissia japonica
ACACTATCAGACTGATAGTTCGTTTACTGTAAAGGGAAAATTCGTGTGGCATTACCAACCAACAGTGGGTTTTAAATTAAACTTGGCAAGGTTTCAATTCATGTGCCATTACCGTCGTCAGGCACGTCGTATAAGCTATTCGTACTTGTGCGTTAAAATTTTAAAATTGTTAATATCACTTTTCAGATAATT
>NW_022749269.1:218-487 GCF_011630105.1 Anneissia japonica
ACTTTCCAAAATTTACGAGCCGTACGCTCATTTCCACGCCCACAGCACGTACTGAAGCTGGAAATTACGTTTCGGTTACATGTGTTGGGTTTGTGACACTGTATTAATACTACCGTGCGCACGAACGTTAAGACGTATGTTTACACATTCGTAAGTCCTAAAAATGCTCAAAATTACTCTTTAAATACAGCATGTTTAGAATATTATACTTTTCAATCAGAACCGCGCGTGCTTCGTAAGGGTCAAAGTACGGCGGATCACCTAACTCG
>NW_022749269.1:526-1119 GCF_011630105.1 Anneissia japonica
GGATCACCTCTTGTTATTGTCAGAGATCTTACAACTTTTTTTTATTCTACCTTTCCTTCCATTTCTGTTCGCACGATATCTCAAAATTGCCACGAGTTACGCACACGGTCGCTACATCGATCATTTTTGTCTTCGCCTGGAATAGTCATGGTAAGGTTTTCAACGCGCTCAGACATGCGTGACGTCATCTACGTGCAATTTTGCGTTTTTACATTATCGATCATATCAGCCTAACCAATTGCCATTTCGAAATTGTATTAAGTGAGCATTAACTTTGGGTTAATGTTGAATGTACAGTACCCTAATTTGACGCGTGCGTTTATTAACGCGCGTGCACGCGTGCGTCAAAATTTCAAAATGCTTAAAATTACTTTTTGACTAAATTTGAGCACGTATTAGGACATTTTGAGCATTTCAAATTTTTTTGAAATTTTCCACTACGCACGCGCATTTTTACGTGCGCAGCACGTACGAAAGCTAGAAATTACGTTATTCTACATATTTTGGGTTCCTGACATTGTTTTCAAAAAATTTGCATTCTTTTCAGTCATCTTTTGGCCAATAGCAATGTCGTACGTGCGCATCAAACATAG
>NW_022749270.1:0-1105 GCF_011630105.1 Anneissia japonica
GAAAAAAGGTCATATAAGGACATTATGAATGGTGGTTAGAAAATATATCGTCCAGAAAACATGGCCCACGACAAAAACGGAGCTCTCGTCTGTCCAAGAGAAATATCCTCATTTTGATATTGACCGAAGAACAATGTGTTTCCTCTCCACTGCTCGAATCATGCTAACTACCACAGTCCCAGGATTGACTGTATTAGGCCAAGTAAAAAAAAAAACATGTTTCGCGTCCCCGCCCGCATCGTTTTTTTCGCCCGCCCGATTTTTTTTTTTATTTTTTATTTTTGAAAAATTAATGAATATACAGAAAAAATATATCGAAAATTTAGAATTAAATGTTGGAAAATAAATACCCTAGCCTAAAATAGTGCAATATCTTCGTCGAACCTTTCGTATAGTAAAGCTATGCCTAGGCTAGCCCAATATCTCTAGCTAGGCTAGGCCTAGGCTAGCCCGATATCTCTAGGCTAGGCCTAGGCCGTCGCCTATTCTGGGCGTCAGGCGGCAAACCTCGAGTTCACTTCACTAGAGCGCGTTTGTCATGCATACAATTGCCGTATTCGATTGGGACTATACGTTGAGTATGTTATCCCGTTGAGTACAAAACTCAACGATAAATTCCGAGCGTTAACTTCGTTGAGCAGTTTCCGTTGAGCAGAGCACGAAAGTCCCAATCGAATACGGCCGATGATTTCCGACGAATTCTGGAATTTCCCGTTATACTGGCCCTCTATGTCAGATTGTATGGAATAGTTTCATGTGAAGACGCCTGAGACGTAACATCGGGAACATTCCGATTGTATACAGTAACAATGATTCCTAAATGCACACATCTAGATGTGTATAAGAGACAGGTCTTAAACATGTGCATTGGCTTGATTATTGACAAGGTTGGACTGAGTGATGTACTTTCAGATCTTTCTGAAATTTGATTGTAAATGTGTACATGGAATGGATAGTCATTTCATTGATTGTGCGTGAATGTCTTTCATTGAACTAAATTTAAACTTTCAGATACAAAGAGCATTAATATATATACCTTGTTATTTATTTATTTTTTTTTTGTTATTTCCTATTTACACATTTTTTAAAATGGACATTCATTTCA
>NW_022749271.1:0-614 GCF_011630105.1 Anneissia japonica
CCACCGACCGATCTCGTCGGGCAGTCGGACCAAAAAAAAAAAATTCTATACCAAGCCAAACATGACTTTCACAGTCGTAGAGTGTCATTTCCGGCCATCCAGATGTCCCTATTTAAAAAACAAGTCTCATTTGGGAGGGGGATGCACCCTTCCCAAACCTTCCCCCTACACAGGCATACAAGTTCAAGTCCCCCTTCCCCCTTGTCGGACAGCCTAGCCCATCCCCTACCCCCAGAAACTGTATCCTACAGTAGCAACTGCATCCCAGGAGCATGGAGGCAATATTTTAAGCTGTGTTTCTATACTGATCCTTTCATCAAGTTGCTCTCACAGTCACAGAAGCATCTGTACTTATCATATACAGATGTCTAGGTTTAGGTACGTCCAAATGACCATAGCCGAACTATTGAGCAAACTTGGAATGATCCCACGTAATAGGCCTACCCACGTACTGCGCAAGTTGCTGACAAATTGACGACTGCTAGGAAATTGTCAGTTATTATGGTCACCAATACAGTCATTCATAATTTTGGGGCCTAGCATCTTTTTATTGTGTTATATTTTATTAAATAAACTTCAGACAATACAGTTTTTAAATTATTTTCTGCTATACA
>NW_022749272.1:0-862 GCF_011630105.1 Anneissia japonica
GGCCTTCGCTCTATAAAAAGGTAATATACAGCAATACAGATACAGTGTTGACAAGTTAATAATAAAAGTTATATCATGGCTAAACCAAAATTGTTAACCTCTCTCACTATTATTTCTCTGTTAATTCTAGAACTTTAACAAAGACATGATGTTGGCAGATGTAATCATTACATTCTGCGAGGAAGCCGGAGACATACCAGAAAACTTAAGTATGCTTACAGATGACAGTAGGGTAATAAAAATGCGATACTCTTATTCAGAAGAGCAAGGTATATTCATGTTTTTTTATTTTCTTTAAAATTGTCAGTTGAGTAGTTTTTTCATGACAGGGCACCATACTACACCCTTAAGCAAATAATAAAGATTATATTTTAAAGCATTAATTGTTATAGTATATATCTGTACTGTAAATAATTAAAGATTATATTCTAAAGCATTAAATGTTATGTAGTATGTATTGCTTCATGAATAGAACTAACAATAGTGTTTACAGTCTGGTATCTTTGTCAAAGTTAATGCTCTGTTCAAGATTAGTCTTACTTGGAATTAATTGCTCAGGGGCTAACTTTCCTAAATACAGTAATTATTTAAATCACCTTTTGTGCCAGGGTGCCGCGTTTTGGGCACGAGGGCTGTGGAATTAGATTTTGATTGCTACCCCGGATTTAGATTTTGTCTTTGTCTAGTTGATTTTGAATATTGTGTCTGTGTGCTATATCAGATTGTTTTTTCCCCTACTTTTTCAAAGTAACTTTTTTTGATAACCAACAACTGAATTATTCAATGGATTCTTAAGATAACTAAGGATTGTATTTATTTAATTGATGCTTTTGTTAATCATCAACTACCTTATTCAATTGAT
>NW_022749273.1:0-1587 GCF_011630105.1 Anneissia japonica
AGTTAAGTCAACTGTCTCTCACCGTCGGTATTGGCTCAAATAACCAATAGCCCCGTTTGAATATCCCAGACACAAAGGAAGAAGGAACATATTCCAGTATTTTACACTCCTATAATTTTCATCATCGACGTGTTGCTTAATGGTAGGCCTATCAGGCCCGTAGCCAGGGGGGTTTTTAGGGGTTCGGGCGAACCCCCCTTTTTCAGCGAACCCCCCTTTTGCCAGCGAACCCCCTTAGCCAGAAAACGATCCCCCGTTTCCAAAATAGTGCAATTTATTACAAAATGGGAGCATTTTTGGCACTGTTTATTTGTCGTTATCATCGTAGTCCGATCGTAGAAATAAAAAAAAAAAGCTGCAGCCAGCTGAATGACGTAACCAGCAAGACTTCAAAATGAATATTAATGAGAGGTTTGTTGCCTAGGCTATTTGACCAATCGCCTGCTCCGGAGTTTATTTACTTTGGCACGACGTCATCACAAAAGTTTGGGCGCTCGACATTTTTCATTTCTCTGGGATCGAGGACATGCGACACGCCAAAAATAGCCTAGGAGGATGAAACGCCGAGAAAGGATAACCGATTTTTTTGCTTCAAGGCCAGCAACGAAGAAATCACGAAATTTAAGAAGTTAGAAAATTCACCCTTGTTTTCACCAAATGCTCATGATAATGCCTGGCGGCGGGACCGGTGTACTTTTTCGGGCTAGGCGCCTAGGCCCTAGGTCTAGCGTTGCTAGGCCTAGGTAGGGTAGGGTCGTAGCCTATGAGGCCTATTATTTGCGAACGATTTTATTATTTATTTTGTAATCGAGCTAGCATAGGTCAGGGCCTAGGCTAGCTAGGCTAGCAAGGAAATATACTTGGTAATGTTTTCACGTTTCGTCAGAATTAACTGACATTATTCATAATAATTATTATTTTTTCTCAATATATCTCATTTAAACCAAGACAGCTCTTAAATTATTGTTTATTTTCACTGTGCTATGTTTTTTTACATAAACTGGTTCTTAAACATGTACATTTGTAGCATTATAATTATGTCTGTTTTTTTTTTCAATACAGTATTACCGTGCAAGTATATTTACATAAATGGTTCTGTAACTTGTAAATATAATAACATTTTTCCTTGCCCTAATTATATATATTTCCATTGGAACTTAACATTTAAGTTATTTTGGTAAAAAAGTAAAATGTAGGGCTGTCAGTTCCTATTGTTTCTTCATTTCTGCAATAAATAAAATATTATTTGCAATATTTCTCTTTCAAGCAAAGACCTTTTACATACCTCCATATTTTAATATTGGTATTTAGCGATCTCATAATGTGCAAGGTCTGTGTTTTGTACAGTCACCTAGTGGGTGATTGCTAATTTTATCCCAGTTATATTTTTAGAGATAACATTACATAGTAGCATTAAAATGTTAAGCATTGCTTTTTAATTAAAAAAAAAAAAAAAGTTTGTTTCACAATAAACATTTACGTTCTAAATCCTGTATTGGAAAAAGTAGTCTTCTTATCTTATTTTTAAAATTGTGTAAGAAGTATTTAAATATACATGAACATGCATTTAAATGACATGTACATGCT
>NW_022749273.1:2004-8477 GCF_011630105.1 Anneissia japonica
ACTGAAATGTATTCCTTGTCTTAGAAAAATCAGTTGTACAACATATCAAAAAAAAGATGTCCCCTGGAGCCTGATTTAACAACGTAAGGTATTGCATGGGGGTGTTCTGATATCTTTTGGTTCTTTAATTATGGTAGATTTATTCAACCTAGTATTATAGGTGTTTATTACCTAAAATAATCTTACAGGCCCTCTTCTTGATCCGCTCAATGCATGCGGGATCAAATAAAGTGCAAGTCCGAGTGGGGACAAGGTCTACAGGAGGTACACCATTAGTGTTTAATGGCTCTTAAAATATATAATTTACTACTTGCCTTGACAAAATTATAATCACCATATAAATCCCATTTGAGAATAGCTTCAAGAATAACTACAAGTACTTTAACATTGTCAACTGTTTTTAAAAAGTGGCCATTCAGATCAATAGATTGATGAAATAGAGTTACTTTTGCTAAAACTAATGTCCATAGTGCTACATTGATCATGTTAAGTTTTAAAGACTAATCATGTAGCACAGTTGCACAGGGCACACGATTGAAGTTCAGACGGATTCACAATTTTGCGATGCTCGATTAAACAAAGATCAACGACATATTTAAATTGTTTCGCATGATTATATTTTACATTAACTCACTGATGTGACAGATATGTCAGATCTAAGGCATTAAGAAAGCTATTCAACCAACAAATTTAGACAAAATATTCTGTTCAGTTCTCTCTTACAATGCAATGAATAAACAAAAATCAATAGTTACTGTCGGGTTTAGATATATTTGATAATGAAACAAATATTCCTTGCCTACATGACCTTACATGCTTCTCTCAATCGCTTATATCAGATATGTTCCGCTTAAAATCAAAATTGCATCGTAAGCTTTAAAGTCGAGCCGCTGATTTCATTGGAGCTCAGTTCTACTAATTTATCTTACGTTGACATACGGTACATTATATTCGTGAAAAATGAAAAAGTAGTGCTATGCATCTCCCTATCATCAGAATTCCAAGTGGTTGATGCACCATTACTGTGATTGCGATATTTAAATCAATCCGCATAAAATACAAAACTATTGGTTGCTAAACAGCATTTTAATCGGGCTTCTTAAGAAAATCAATTATTATCCAATATAACATTCAAATCCAACATAGGAAGTCTACACAATATTATACGTGTAAAATTATGATTGAATTATGTTCACGCATATTATGATTCCCAGATTAGTGTTATTGTATGATATTTTCTAATTTAGTGAAATATATTATAGTTTTAAAGTTTAAGAATTACACACAGGCGGTATATTCTTATCAAGAATCACTTTTTTGACTTAATATAATATGCTATCAGCTGAGATATAATATTTGACACTAAATTCTAATTACAATTATTTTTTTTTATTCTTTAGCTGACACAAAGAATGAAACCATTAGGAAAAAATATATTAATCCTGTAATTAAAATCTATAAAATTAATTGTAGCCATCGAAGAAAAAACGTTAAATAAAAATGTCACAGTATATTCAGTAATACATGCACGGTTGTTATTTTATACTGTTTTACTTTTGCTCAGTATTAACATACAGTAGTATATGTAATGACGTGCTCTGCAGCTGACTTATTCCAATCATGTATTGTATAACCAAACACCGTGGAGGTAAGTTGCCATTCTAGAGATTGCAATCATAATCCCATAAAAATAAGCATCACGGCAAGCACTTGCAACTAGGTTTTCACTTATGATGGTACTTTACCGTCCTGCTATTAACGTAAGCTGTTTCTTCTTTTGTGTGCTGCAGATCTTGATAAGTATGCTTCTCATCACTGGTATCTGCTGTGTATTTCATGTAAGTCTGTCGAGATATGCAAATCGAATAATTTAAATTAAAAATTGATAGACTACAGAATCAAACTGGTTGTTAATTGAAATGGATTGAAAACAGTAATGAATATAGATACTCCAGGAATTTTATAATTTGGTTTATTTGTTTCATATACATTAGTAAAACATCAAATATTGTTAGATATTATTTTTGTAAATGTAGTAGAAGAGAATCAACGGATGTGGGCAGAAGTGGAGAAAGATCTTGATAAATCAACTTAATTATTTTAAAACTTTACATGTATCAAACATATATAACTTTCATTATATAAGCCTGTTTCTTTATTAAATTTTTTAATTTTACAGATAAAAAAGAAGCAAAAGGACATGTTCCACAGACTCAAGGTCCAAACAAAGGGAAAACGCCCAAAACATAAAACATCAAGACATCAGAAATACATATAAAACTCTTATATATAAATACAATATTAATTTTTTTTTGAATAAAATAGAACAATTTGGAAAGGAGACATAAAAAACACAAAAACAAAAAAGAGATGCAAAACCAAAAAACAGGCCACAGTCAAGGGTTTCGCAGTGCACACCTTCCAGCAAATACCAGAAAAATTATCGATTGTTTGAACTTGTATGTTTTAAGTATTCATATTATATTATAATATTTTGTTATTATGATAATTATTTCAATTTATCGTATTTGCTTTACTGACTTTGACCGGTGGCCCCTGCTGCACCAGTCGCGACTCGACCTTTGTGGATGCGACTCAACATCTGCTGGCGTAACGCCAACTCCATCAAGCCACATACCCACACGTTCAAACAGTGCGTAAAAACTGCCAAACGATATCGAGTCACGACCGGTGCAACAGTTTTCCAATTTTTGTTTGTTTTTTTTGTTTTTTGTTTTTTTTTGTTTTTTGTTTGTTTTTTATTTATTTTTATTATTTACTGAATCTCTTAACAATCTCATGAGATCATCGAGCGATTCTGAACATTTTAAAAGAACTGTTTAAAACAGTATAATGAAAGTATACATGTTACTTTTATGCTGAGGTCTGCTTGGGTACCATTTACAAGTTACAAGGTGAAATAATGTGTAAATGTGAAATACAAACTCACATCTTGCTTTCTGGTGTCGATACTTCGCATGGCTTCAGATTTCTTCTGAAAATACATTATAATCAAAAAATATTAATAGAAGAATTGCTATCAGATAATGCAAGCCAAATCAGGGCACCGCAAACCGAGGCAGGTCATGTTAGGACGGCAATATAAGGCAGATGATATCAGATGATATGGAGGAAAATAGATATTGAGATGAGATGAGGTGGAGATGGAGATAAAGAAATAGGTTGGGGTGAAGATGGATATCAAGATGGAGATGAGATGGAAATAGAGATGTAGATAAGATGAGATGAGGTGGAAATGAAGATAGAGATGAAAAAGGAGATGAGATGTATATAAAAATGGAGACGAGATGAATATGAAGATCAGATGGAGATGACGAATGAGATAAAGATGGAGATATGAGATAAGATAGATATGAAGATGGAGATGATATGAGACAGATATGACGGTGGAGGTGGGGATGAAAAGAAGATGAGATAAGATAAGATAAGATAAATTAAATCAGACGCACTTTATCAATAGTACAAACAATTGCAAACATGAAATTTTGTGTCCTTAATAATAAAATTCAATATATAAAAAACATAGAAATAACATAAGCCTAAAAAAGCTAACATAACTTCAGGTAAGTTGCCATTCTAGAGATTGCAATCATAATCCCATAAAAATAAGCATCACGGCAAGCACTTGCAACTAAGTTTTCACTTATGATGGTACTTTACCGTCCTGCTATTAACGTAAGCTGTTTCTTCTTTTGTGTGCTGCAGATCTTGATAAGTATGCTTCTCATCACTGGTATCTGCTGTGTATTTCATGTAAGTCTGTCGAGATATGCAAATCGAATAATTTAAATTAAAAATTGATAGACTACAGAATCAAACTCGTTGTTAATTGAAATGGATTGAAAGCAGTAATGAATATAGATACTAAGGCATTTTATAATTTGGTTTATTTATTTCATATACATTAGTAAAACATCAAATATTGTTAGATACTATTTTTTGTAAATGTAGTAGGAGAGAATCTACGGATGTGGGCAGAAGTGGAGAAAGATCATGATAAATCAACTTAATTATTTTAAAACTTTACATGTATCAAACATATATAATTTTCATTATATAAGCCTGTTTCTTTATTCAATTTTTTTTATTGCAAACATAAAAAAGAAGCAAAAGGACAGGTTCCACAGACTCAAGGTCCAAACAAAGGGAAAACGCTCAAGACATAAAACATCAAGACATCAGAAATACATATAAAACTCTCATATATAAATACAATATTAATTTTTTTGGAATAAAATAGAACAATTTGGAAAGGAGACATAAGAAACACAAAAACAAAAAAGAGATGCAAAACTAAAAAAACAGGCCACAGTCAAGGGTTTCGCAGTGCACACCTTCCAGCAAATACCAGAAAAATTATCGATTGTTTTAACTTGTATGTTTTAAGTATTCATATTATATTATAATATTTTGTTATTATGATATTTATTTCAATTTATCGTATTTGCTTTACTGACTTTGACCGGTGGCCCCTGCTGCACCAGTCGCGACTCGACCTTTGTGGATGCGACTCAACATCTGCTGGCGTAACGCCAACTCCATCAAGCCACATACCCACACGTTCAAACAGTGCGTAAAAACTGCCAAATGATATCGAGCCACGACCGGTGCAACAGTTTTCCAATTTTTTAAATTTTTTTGTTTTTTTGTTTTTTTTTGTTTTATTTATTTTTATTATTTACTGAATCTCTTAACAATCTCATGAGATCATCGAGCGATTCTGAACATTTTAAAAGAACTGTTAAAAACAGAAAAATGAAAGTATACATGTTACTTTTATGCTGAGGTCTGCTTGGGTAACATTTACAAGTTACAAGGTGAAATAATGTGTAAATGTGAAATACAAACTCACATCTTGCTTTCTGGTGTCGGTACTTCGCATGGCTTCAGATTTCTTCTGAAAATACATTATAATCAAAAAATATTAATAGAAGAATTGCTATCAGATAATGCAAGCCAAATCAGGGCACGGAAAACCAAGGCAGGTCATGTTAGGACGGCAATTCAAGGCAGATGATATGGAGGAAAATAGATATTGAGATGAGATGAGGTGGAGATGGAGATAAAGAAATAAAAGATTGGGGGGAAGAGGGATATCAAGATGGAGATGAGATAGGAAATAGAGATGTAGATAAGATGAGATGAGGTGGAAATGAAGATAGAGATGAAAAAGGAGATGAGATGGATATAAAAATGGAGACGAGATGAATATGAAGATCAGATGGAGATGACGAATGAGATAAAGATGGAGATATGAGATAAGATAGATATGAAGATGGAGATGATATGAGACAGATATGACGGTGGAGGTGGGGATGAAAAGAAGATGAGATAAGATAAGATAAGATAAATGAAATCAGACGCATTTTATCAATAGTACAAACAATTGCAAACATGAACTTTAGTGTCCTTAATAATAAAATTCAATATACAAAAACATAGAAATAACATAAGCCTAAAAAGGATAATATAACTTCATTAAACATATTCAAACTATTTATCATATTACTAACCGATATTAAACCATAAACAAGATGGTTATTATTTAACAAACCTGTTTAATCTTAATGTAGCCGATCAATCCAGCAGCTAGTCCGAAGCAACCAACAAGGACGCCAACAAAAAACATTACAATAGTCAGGGCTGTACGACTAGATGGAACTGAAGGAAATACAACCTTAGATTATCAATTGATATAGTTCAGGGGCGGATCAAGAAATCGGGAGGGGGGACAACAGTTTTTAGAAGTGAGTAACACATAACACTGATATATATTGAAATTTTACAAATTTAGTGTCAAAACTGGATCCGCCCCTGTAATTATAATAATAATTACAGTACTAGTACGTTAAACCTGGATGTCTATGTTTTAATAAATCTACTAATCTGAAAAGTCGAAAACTCTGGAAATAAAACTAGAAAATGTTTCAAAATAATGTTAAATAACACCTATACGTTTAAATTTGATACAGAAATAATTTTAAAATCAATCATTCAATATTTTCAAATTGTTATAGTTACTTCAGGTAACATAAAACAAGATATCATTTGAAATACAATTGATAAGATAATCAGCATAAATTCTCTTCATGGATTTCATTGTAGACTTACATCGGTAGGGTACATGTCAAGTTCGTCTGCCACCAAAGTCTAACTATCCATTGGTACGTGTACGTAACGACGTAGTTCATTTTGCTTTAAGTATGTCTACAAATACTAAACACAAAACTCAAAACCTTTTGTGACCGAACAAAAATTACCTACGGTACATGTCTTCAATGGTTTTGTTGTATTAACCTCACCAAAGAAAAAAAAAACTTGTGCCAAAAAGCAGTTTAGCACTGTTTTGACTATATCTATTTTGGCTAGAGTCAAGCATGTTAAAAGGTAAATAATAAAATCCCTCCCCCACACCCCTGTCTCTTATACCCATCTAGATGTGTATAAGAGAC
>NW_022749273.1:8543-9816 GCF_011630105.1 Anneissia japonica
CACACCCCCCACCAAAAAAAAAAAAAAAAAAAAAAGAAAGAAATAAAACAAGTGTGGTAAAAAGCAGTTTAGCACTGTGTTTGGCTATATCCATTTTAGCTAGAGTCAAGCATGTTAAAAGAATAAACAACAAAATCACAAAAACCACTGTGTTTGATTATATCCATTTTTAAAATACAATGTAATACAGCTTATATTATAGAATTTGAAATATCTCTTATCAATTGGATAATTATTGCAAAGTTTAAAAGTATAGCAATTGAATGAAAAACCTCCGAATTCGTTCGTTGTAACGAGGTATAATGAAATATACAAACGATGAGAGACGTGTCGTACCAGCAGGGATACGTTGGTACAAAAAAAACACATATTTTTAACGCTCTGTAACCTTCTGTGTGTGACGCGCGCACAATTGTGCATGTATTTTATTATTTCCACGCACCGAGCCCTATTTCTTTTCCGAAAAATTGTTAAATACATTTTGTAGAAATCATAGTCTTGGTCATGGTCCTCCATTTATATAGCGCATACTACACTGCAATATCTCTATAGGCCTTCATATCCAGTGTCAAAGACAAGAAGTAATGAAAGCAAACAGATTAAAAACAAGAACAAAACAGATTAATTCAAATAGAAAAAAAATGTGATTTAAGCCAGGATTTAGAAAGGCCAAGAGTTAGAGAAGACCATACAAATTTAGAGAATTTATTCCACAACTTTGATGCAGCAACAGAGAAGGATTTAAACCGACCAGAAGGAAAATGTACAATGAATCAACTACATCATGTGGATCTACGTATTCGACTGCATGTATAGTTGATCGCAATTTTAGGAGGTCATTAATGCACTGTGGAGAAGAACAATTAAGAGACTTACACACGAAAAAAAAAATTAAAGTCTACAAGTTGCTTAACAGGTAGCCAATGAAGACGACGAAGATAATTAATGTTGACGCTTCCGAGTGGTGTTATTAATGCATATATTTTTGTGCATTATATATATATGTATATATATAATGTATATATAATGTATATATATGTATATATAGATATGTAAGTATACGCTGCTTGTTACTATAAGCTTCACGCACTTAGCGATCAGACAATTAATGGATGATGTTAGCAAAAACACTTTAACATCATCCATTACTTGTCTGATAATCGCTAAATGCGTGAAACTTAAAGTAACCAGCAGCGTATACTTACTAATGTGGATTTATGCTCTATTATCCTCCCATTTATAGTACTGAGCACTTTCTCTACTACTAAGCTAC
>NW_022749273.1:9874-17041 GCF_011630105.1 Anneissia japonica
TAGAATCTTTGGTACTATAGAGGCAAATAAGCCTAATTGGTTAATTATAATGTAAGGTGACCAATGAGGAACTTAGGCAAATAACATGATCTTGAATGCTCTGGAATAGTGCAGCTAGGGTATATAAGCTGACAGTTTTATCTTTCTGGAGCTCTTTTTGAAACTCATGTTTATGTGAATGTTATTGTATTGTTTTGAGACCGGATTCTTGTTGGAGTTTATACAGAATAAAAGTTTATTTGAGAGTTGTTTTACAACATTGTGAGATGTGTTTATATTTTATATGTCAAAGAGGGGTTCATAATTATAAAAGATACCTAAAATTTTACTGCACACATTAAAAGACCTAAGTTTACGAATACAATACATCCTGCTGTTAAGCCTCTTCATCTAGTGATCGGTATGATCATCCCATGTGAGAGTGTTATTTAATATTACGCCTAAATATTTATATGATTTGACCTGCTCAATTTCAGTACCTTTAATAATAATTGGATCTAATAGTGGCTTGTTTTACGAAAATCGATGATCATTTCCTTAGTTTTCATTGTGTTTCGATAGAGGAGGAATTTAGTTACTCCGAAATCCGAATATCTGTGCCCGCCGCCAAAACTCCGAATTTTGAGGTTTTGTGTATGCCTATACTATAGGCATACGCGAAAACTCCAAAATCAGAGTTTTCAAACGTTTAATCAAACCTCCAGTTTTTAAGTTTCTGTGTACTATTTTTAATAATTAAACAAGCTTTCTTTGTATAGAGCAATACTTTTAGTCAACCAACTCCAAGGTTATTTCGTAGGTTTTGCGTAGACCTACGCAAAAACTCTAAAATCGAAGTTTGAAACTGTTATTCAACCCTCTGATTTCGGAGGCTTTGCGTAATATAAGCGGAAACTCCAAAGTGTGAATTTTCAAACTGTTAATAAACCCTCCGATTTTTCTTTTTTCTTTTCCCCCCCTTTTTTAGGGGAGGGGGGGGGGGCTGAGTACTATACGCAAAAATTCCAACATCGGAATTGTAAAGCTTTTTTTAAAACCACCGATTTCCGAGGTTTTGCGTTGGCCTCCTATACACGAAAACTCCAACATCGGAGTTTCCGAATATCTAATCAAGACTTCGATTATTGAGTTTATGCATATATAATTGTTAATTAAACAAGCTCTCTCTATAATATATATAGAGAAAGCAAAACCTTTACTTAACCCTCCGATCTCGGAGGTTTTGCATACATACGCCTACGCGAAAACTCCGAAATCGCAGTTTTTAAACTTTAAACCTCCGATTTCGAAGTTTTTGCGTACTATTTTATTATTAAACAGGCTCTCTCTATATAGAGAGAGCAAAACTCTTAATAAGCCCTCCGATTTCAGAGGTTTTGTGTACTATTATATACACGAAAACTCCAAAATCAGGGAGTTATCAACTTTTATTTAGCTCTCGAAATCGGAGTTCCGGCGGCGGGCGCAGACACTACAAAAATGGAGTAAATACGATATAGTCTGAAACAGTGCTAAAGTACTTTATACCACAATTGTTTGTTTGTGTTTAAGGAGAGGGGGATTTTGTTACTCATTCTTTAACATGCTCGACTCTAGCCAAAATGGATATAGTCAAACACAGTGCTAAACTGCTTTTTACCACAATTGCTTTTTTTTTTGGGGGGGGGAGGGGGGGGGGGGGGGGGGTGGATTTTGTTACTCATTCTTGAACATGCTTGACTCTAGCCAAAATGGATATAATCAAACACAGTGCTAAACTGCTTTTTACCACAATTGTTTTTAATGGGGTTTTTTTTGTGTGTGATTTTGTTACTCATTTTTTAACATGCTTAACTCTAGCCAAATTGGATATAGTCAAACCCAGTGCTAAACTGATTTATACCACAATTGTTTTAAATTTTATTATTATTATTATTATTTGTTTGTTTGTTTGTGGGGGTGGGGGGTGGATTTTGTTACTCATTCTTTAACATGCTTGACTCTAGCCAAAATGGATATATTCAAACACAGTGCTAAACTACTTTAGACCACCATTGTTTTTAATTTTTTTGTGATTTGGTTGTTCATTCTTTTAACATGCTTGATTCTAGCCAATATGGATATAGTCAAACACAATGCTAAAATAGTTTATACCTTAATTGTTTTTAAATATTTTTTCTTTCTTTCTTTTCTTTTTTTTTTGGCAATTTTGTTACACATTCTTTAACATGCTTGAATCTAGCCAGAGTAGATATAGTCAAACACAGTGCAAAACTGCTTCATACCACAATTATTTTCATGCCGTTTTTTCTCTCTTTTTTTTTTTTGATGATTTTGTTACTAATTCAAAATCATTATAAAATCCTTAGGGGTCAATGGGTTATGTTTGACCCTAGCCAAAATGGATATAGTTAAACACAGTGCTGAACTGCTGTATACCACAATTGTAGTTTTAATGGGTTTTTATTGTCATTTTATTGTTTATTCTTTAACATGCTTTACTCTAGCCAAAATGGATATAGTCAAACACAGTGCTAAGGTAGTTTATACGGCAATTGTTTTTTAATGTTTTTTTTTTGTGTGATTTTGTTAATCATTCTTTAACATGCTTGAATCAATTAGTAGCGTAGATCTACACGAGGAGCGAGTGACATGTGAACTGTTGACACCCATATGGAAACGCTTTTGCCACTTTTTATCATTTGCTAGTCCAGCTATCACGAAAGCAGCGAACTGAGGTCAAATCAATCCCGCTGTACAAGTAGGTTCGATCGACCAATTAAAAACATTGGGTTTGGTTCATTTTCAATATGGGGTTAAAATACTAACAAAATTCAATTTGCACAGTCAATATTCTTTTGTTAAAACTTATATTTGAATACATATTTAACAGTACACATAGTACAATGTAAAGTGAACAAATGTTGAGATCTCTCTTTCCCTAGTCCACGCTTTCGTGTTGGCGGGATAGGCTTAACCTTACGCTACACCACTACAGAAATTTTCAAACGGTCCAGACTACAAATTGCATTTATTTGCAGAAATATAGCCTAATTGCTGCAAGTATCTTGTCTTGGGACATTTGTTTTTTAATAAAGGTAATAAAAGCACACAAAAATCCAACTGATACCTAAATTAGGCCAAATTACATGAAGAAAGAAGTCAAACAATGCGAACACAAGTGAAGCAAACAGAAGTATGACGTCATACCAGTGAATCGGACTATCACGCTTGAGAGATTTTTTGACCCCATGAGAGGCAATCGTGGATTGGATGGATTTTATATTTTCATATTTTCCGATAAAACTACCCAACCAATCCTACTAAGTTTTATATCAGCTTCAAGCTTATTATATTCCCTCCACGAATCCACTTGGGCCAATTCGAACAAAGCAATAGTCTGTGAGTGAGGGAGTACGAAACGAGCTCGGAACAGCCAAAAACCTCAAATTTTTTTAGATTCCCTATCTAAATCGGCGTGAGGAGCAGTTATAAAGTGGCGTATTCCGACAAAACTGTAGGGATTTTTTTCATTTTTCCTTCACTAATTGGTAGATTAATATTTTTTACAACATAATCCGCTTGGGCCATTACAAGAAAATCATAGATTTTGTACCAAAAATGTATTTTTGTGAAAAAAAATCCAGTTTTCTCCAATGGTTAAGCGACCTTGGAGAGCAAATGATACAACGTCTCCATATGTGATGAACGCTGAGAGTGCGCGCTAGAAGAGAACAAAGGCTCCTCAAGATAATGGGAAATAATATAATAGACTCCAAATCCAGAGGTGATGGAACTAGGGGTGCTGTGTTATGGAGAGTAATGTGTGACCGGAAATGGTCTGCAGTCAGTTGGTTGTTACATGCGCCAGTGATGTTGGAGTATATAGTACAGCAATATGAAACTATCAGGCCTAATGAATGAATAAAGTTCGGAGTTTGTTGGGTAGTGAAATGATTATTTCACATTTTAAGTGCTCCCTAAATTCATAAGTGTAAGCTAAATTACGGTGATTAATTTAATTAGCGAAGATATGGAGACAATTATTTCGAATCCCTCTTTCCAAGAGGGGATGCAAATGCGTTGTGAAAATGAGTACGCCGCGGTACTCATTTTCACAAAGAAATACACACAACTGGTTAGCTAACAATTATGTCAATGTTACATGAACACCTGGGAAGGAAGATGCAATCACGTTGTTACATAGCAAACGTCTGTACTGTATGGGGGAGGGGCTGCTGATGTACTGTGTAGCCGGGGACGATGAGGCATAAGACTAGGCCTATAGGCCTAAATAAGACAGTGGAATTATATATATATGATAGAGAGTACACTTTCGGAAGAAATAAATAAAAATAAGAAAAAAAAAATAACTAAGAATAATTCATTTGCAGAGGTACCTTGTTTAAGTATGCTAACAATGCTAACAATGCGGCTCTTGTAGCCCTGGCTTGGGCAAGGCATCCATGTGCAAAGCAGTGGTGTTTGTTTATCCATGAAAAAAGGACGCCGGGAAAGTTTGCCTTACCAAGAAAAAGGTTACGTATCTAGCTTATGACGTATGCATGCTAACTAATGTCTAACTAATGTGTGACGTCACCAAAAAAAATGAATATTTTCTATTACAACCAAAATATTAATAACTACAAAGTTTCTGGGCGTAAATTCCCTTAATACGAATGAAGGGTTTCACAATCTCCTTGCCATACAAAGCTCCCACTGACGTCTCAGTCGAGAAATACGGGTAGCTGAAATTTTTCTCGCAAATCTGACTACGAAACCATATCCAAATTTCACGTTCCACGAACCCTGCGTCCAGGTGTCAGAAGGTTTATAAAGTTAAACATGATTGACCGTCCAGTTTGGTATACTTTATATACCTGTAAACGCGCGGTACCGACATTCAAGTGAAAAGGATGAAAATATCACCACCAACGTCAGAAAATTTCTCTTAGACTTCAAACCAGTCGTTTAAAAAAAAAAAAAAAAAAACTCTTTTGTGTTTTTCACAAATATACAGCAATTTTATACAATTTCACTCGTAGGTAAAAACAGACCCAAGGCCCATTCCCGTTATATTGCATTTTGCTTCCAATCATTTTTAGGCTGTGACATACATTAAATAGTGTATTAACAGGCAAAAAATCGGGCGACCCCACAAATCTGGATTATGTGCCAAGCATATTAGTTGTGTATAAAACAAAAGGTACACATGCACAAGAGAAAGACGAGCGATTCGAGAGAAGCAAACGCAGATGCCTGGTAGTCGAATCTTTAAGTGAATCATCCAATGTTGATACCCCCAGCGCTGTGCAACTCGGCTATTGTGGTTGGTGCGACGATTTCCGCAAATGATTTTTAAAAAATGAATAAAAAAAAACACTGTAATTTCTTAGATTTTTATTTTTTTGTCCATTCCTAATATATATAACTATGACATATGTGAATTTTATTCACATATATATATACATATATATTTTATATACATATATATGTAGCTTTCATAGTTTTGACACAACAAAAAAATAAAGTAACCCGTATCTCTGTTTTACATGCATTTCTCCTAATACCACGAAGTCTTTTGCCTCCAGTTGACAGCGCCACCAACGTTTCAAGAAAATCCAATGTATATATAGGCTCATTCCCACAGCAGTTGAAATTTTTTATTTGACCCGATGTCAAAGGTAATATTTTATTTGTAATTGCGCCGAATGTAAATACGCCGAATGGTAAAAGGGTCGTATGTAAATGCGCCGAATGGTAAAAGGGCCGAATGTAAATGCGCCGAATGGTAAAAGGGCTTAATGAAAATGCGCCGAATGGTGAAAGAGCCAAACATAATGGTAAAAGGGCCGAATGAAAATGCGCCGAATGGTAAAAGAGCCGAACGTAATGCTAAAAGGGCCGAATGAAAATGCGCCGAATGGTAAAAGAGCCGAACGTAATGGTAAAAGGTCCGAATGTAAATGCACCGAATGGTAAAAGAGCCGAACGTAATGGTAAAAGGGCCGAATGTAAATGCGCCGAATGGTAAGCTGTTACCGAAGGCAGCGATGGCGTTCCATAATATTATGCTTTAGAATATTCTGTTACATATAGCAATACTTGCAGTATTTGGTCAACAGAAAGATTATTTTAATGATACACCTGGGCGAATTCGTGTTAGAGTGCTTTTAAATTTTAGCTGGCAAAAAAATGTACCGATGTTAAGTAAATAGTCAGCAGTTTTTTTTTTGTGTCTACTGCCCTCAGGCAGTAGACACTTTGCTATTCTGGTCAATCCGGAAGCGTAAAGTTGACATTGTGAGCGTGAGTTGACATTCACAAAAGTGTGAAGTAAGAATCCGGAAGTGTAAAGTTGACATTATGTCACATTCGTGATGTTCTACTACTACCCGTAAACTCGGTCATGTGTGGTACGATGCATTGCTAGCCAATCCGTCATTATATATCAGGCGCACAGTTCCAAAAGTTGGAAGTTAAAATTAAATTGAGTGGAAGTGGTTAAACGGGTCAACAGTTGAACTCAGGTCGAGACTGTTTTGCTTGTGGTTGTTCCCGGTTTTTTTTTTCTTCCCTAACTCGGTGGTTTTGGAGCTGATGCTAGCTTATTAACAATATCAATCATCAGTCAGCCTGCACAAATTGGAAAGCTTGGATAATAATAAAAAGCATCGTTTCTATTAAATTTAGCAGTAGACACGCGCTCCCGCTGGGAGCCTATTTTTCTTTGAGGGTGGGGGTCATTTATGAGAATACATTTTCAGGCTAATATTATTGTTGGCTTTAAGTCTCTCAAAAGAGGGTAGGGTGAAAAGACAGAAGATGGTTCCAAAGGTCATTTAATCTTTATGTTATTTATTCAGGAGTTCCCTTCTTTCTGCATCCCCTCCTACAAATATCTGGATCCATGTCAGTACCTCACAGCCTTGCAAAAGGCCATCAAGGCATTTGTGAGTCATAATAATCAAAATTAATTATGTTCTTGGGGTTCAATATAATGTTTGCTCGTGTTTGGCTTGACGTTCATTCCCACTTTCATTTAAGAAGAAAATGGCTATTAGTGCATATGTTAAACCATCAGAAAAAACATCAAAATTATGGATTAGCGCAGATTATAGCATGGATAATACTGCATTCACATCGGTTCAGAACCGACAATCAGACCTCGTTTCTGATTTGGTGAAC
>NW_022749273.1:17151-28084 GCF_011630105.1 Anneissia japonica
GTTCGGCACCTGTAGGCTTCCTGATCAAAAAATTCGGACTCGGTGTGAGATTTGTTCTAGGCTACCTATTCTTTCTATTCATGAGTGGAACCTCTATTTTTTACAAAGAACAGCACAGAATTGTACATAATTGTAAGCAAAAAATTGTTACATATGAGTAGTTTGCCCATACAAACATCTCTGTTTCACTTGCAAGCTCGCTCACCCTCAGTGCCACTGTAGCCAAACAGCCCAAAAGTCAAACAAATCACCTGCCGCACATGGATGGCAAAGACCTACCAACTCTGGTAAAACCAAGTGAGTTGCGCCATTGGCTATCTGGCTACCCAACCCCTTTGTTCATGAATGTTATTTCCAGTTTCGAGGAAGGTTTTCAGTTATGTTGTACTATTCAGCCTCCATCACACTTTCCTTCTAACCACCCTACTGCCTCTGAGCACCCTGAGCAAGTAAACCAATTCATTAACAAAGGCTTGGCCCTATTACTGTATAAGCTTGCAGGTCCTTTCTCCTAACCACCATGTCAGGCTTTTGTGGTTTCACCTTTTGGAGTCGTACCCATATCTGATCCTAGGAAATACAGCATAATCCATGATTTGTCATACCCTTGGGGTGCTTCAGTAAACTCGGGTATTCCTCCACAATTTTCCCATGTGAATTACGTCACAATTGACACTATCGCCAGTCTTGTTCTTGCTTATGGTCCTAGTTGTCACAAGGCAAAGACAGACATAGAAGATGTCTTCCGCATCGTTCCCATTCATCCTGCTGACCACCACCTACTGGGTTTCGTTTTATTACAAGTGCCTACCGATTGGCGCAAGTCGCTCTTTTCAGGTTTTTGAGTCTATAAGCAATGCTCTGGTGTGGATTATGCAACATAAATTCTATGTCCCACATATTGCTCACATTTTGGACGACTTCTTTTTTATCGGTCCCCATGGTTCTAACATGTGTCCTGATTCTTTGGCTAAGTTTCTATTCCTATGCTCAAAAGTTGGTATTCCGATCAAGGTACAGTTACGTGAAATGCAGTCATTGATAGGATTGCTTAACTTTGCTTGTTCGGTAGTTGCTCCCCGGGAGAACTTTCCTTCGTCGGCTTATCAACCTTACAATCAACGTCAGACACCCATCTTTCTATATTAGATTGACAAAGGAAGTTAAAGCGAATCTTGTCATGTGGCTTCACTTCATTGATAACTTTAATGGAAAGGCGTTGATTCCTGAGGAGTCTTGGATTCTTTTGTCAATATTACAACTTTTTACTGATGCATCTGGTTCTTTACGATGTGCTGCTGTTTTTGGCACACATTGGTGTGCTCTACGTTGGCCCTAGGAATTCAACCACCACCATATTGCCCAAAAAGAACTATTTCCTATAGTGCTCGCTACCGAGACTTGGGGCCCGGTCTTAGCTAACAAGCGTATACCGGTACTGTTCAGGTCCGACAATCAGGCTGTCGTGACGATTAATAAGATGACAGCAAAAGACTTCTCTGCTTATACTTTTACGCCGGTTAGTGCTGTCCTGTTTACGATTTAATATTCTTTTTAAGGCTAAACATATACCCAGGAAGGAGAATGTACTGGCGGATCTGCTGTCCAGATTTCGCTTTGAGAAAGCCAAAGCATTGTTCCTAACCATTGACCCTGTTCAGACACCAGTACGTGGCACTCACATCCATATCTAAACTTATCCTATATGTCGAGCATTTGGCTCCATATAATTCTGCATTCGTCACATTTCCATATTTCTCTCGCTTCCCTCATTTTGTCTGGGCTTTCAACCCATGTTGCTGTAACATGGGATTTTGGCGTATTTCACCCAGACTTTTAAGTGAATACCTATCTTTATTCTATTGTATTAATTGCAAGTTTAATTAAATTTAAATTATGTTATATATGTTGTATACATTATGTCATATAATCATTCAGGAAACTTTGTGGGGGGGGGGGGGGGCAGCCAATAGTTAACACAACATATATACTTTGTGAGATGACCCCCTATTTCCGTAATTTTTATTTTGTATGTATCTTCGTCATTTATTCACCATTGTTAAACAATGACAATTTTATCCCATTCATGTGTATTGCGTAGTTTCCTTGTGTGGCTTAGTGGGTTGTGTGTTGGAGAAGCCTGGGAACACAAAACACCCTTTCTCAGAATATAAGAGAAAATACCATGGGGTTCACCGATAAGTTTGACATAAGATAGTATGAAACAAACTCCGAAAAAAGTGATACAAGCCATTATTGATACTATTGATAGAGAAAAAATCATTTGTGTCGCCAGGTGACTTCCGTAACGGCTGGTTTCGGCCGACTATACAGTGCCGAAGCCGTCAAGCACAGCTAATGAGTAGGACCATGGAGGAGCAGAATTCGCGCCCTGATTCTGTCTCACTTTCTTGCTTGCTTTCGTTACACAGTGTCCAGTTTTTTTCAAAACCCACCTTCCACCCCCAGAATTGTAAATTTGTATTCTATTAGGTATTTAACCCAGACTTTTAAGCAAATAACTATCTATATATTATCGTATTAATTGTATTTTACAATTTTAATTAAATTTATATTATATATTTTGTATATAATCATTCTGGAAACGTTGGGGGATCAGCCAATAGTTAACACAAAATATATACTTTGTGAGATTGCTGACCCCCCCCCCCTTATTTCTGTAAGTTTTATTTTGTATGTATCTTCGTCATTTATTCACCATTGTTAATAAATGACAATTTTATCCCATTCATGTGTATTGCGTTGTTTGCTTGTCTGGCTTAGTGGGTTGTGTGTTGGAGAAGCCTGGGGACACAAATGACAATTTGTTTACCTACTGTAACTATTTGTTAAATGGCAGAAACCACTGCAAGCAATGTTAATGATGATGTGAGATTAGGTCAGAGTTCCTTAAGCCCTGTCCAGACTATCAAAATTATTATTTGACAAGAACATGTAACATGCCTAAATATAAATTTGATGACATCACATCATGACCATATTTGGGCATACAACAGTTTTTGGTCTAAGGAAATTTGATAATCTGGACAGAGCCTTAGAGTTAGTATTGGCAAAACCACCTGATGTTTGGCATTAAAAATACTGGCTAATAACTATTAAAGAAGTTTTATAGAAGATGCATGGTATGCAGGCAATGTAATTGCAATTGTGTATGCAATGTTAAATCAATATGGACAGAATCAAGAAACCACAAATGTAGCAAAATACATTTTCTTGAAAGGGTATGACCTTGGACCCTGTAGAAAATGTATCCCATATCCCATTTGCCTTTCCTTTAAGAAATTCCTGGATCCACCTCTGATTTAGTATGATTTTATGAACTGAAAATTCTAAAAATAGAAAGGACACAATAAAGTTGAAACGTGGAATTATGGCCTCACTCTCTCTATTTATAGTAACGTTCATTCTATGTTATTTACACATAATCTGTGTGCATCTGTTGGTTTATTAGAACTGACAGGTTCAATATTCTTTATTAAGTTTTCTTTGTAAATTCTTATTCCAAATTTTATAACTATGTCTGTTCTTGGAACATAACAAAGAAAACAATAGCTGTACAGAAATTGGGGACTTTTTGTTTGCATTTCCAAATGAAAATAGAAACAGAAAGCATATGCAGTGAAAGTAAGCAGTGCAATGGAAAAATAATTAAACCAAACAAGTATGACATTATAATTCCTCAAAGCCATTTCCGTATATCCAATTTTATCCATAAATTTTATCATTAATATCTATCATGCACTTAAACTGGGGATTAGTGCAGCGTAATTTTTATCTTTGATTATATGGACAGGGGTGGCGCCAGGATTTGCCAGACAAGAGGTGTGAGATTCCCGACTTTTGGGGCGCCAGGATTTGCCAGACAAGAGGTGTGAGATTCCCGACTTTTGGGGACAATGTCTCGGATGAAAAAAAGTGGCCTTGTTCAGGCGTCGTAGGGAAGCATTTAACAACTTGGGGTTTCAAATGCTTATTTATTCGATTTTGGAGTCTACTAATATGTAGAAAATACATACTGTATATATATATTTTATTCTTCCCGAGGAATTGTGGTTTTTCTCCCCGGCGGGAGTGTCAGCTCTACCTGACAGGGGCGCTGGTGCCACCCCTGAATATGGAAAACAAATTTGCTAACTGTGTTATTTGTTAGTTATTATTTTCATGCACTAAAGTTGCATTAAAAAGTATAAGACAAATCATGAATTTCTGTTTTAATCAGTTGCTTTTATTCATACCACTGCCAGTAGATATTTTAGTACGTGGAATCTCATTGTCCTTTTTACCACCCTTGCTGCTGCTATCTGAGAATTTAAATAAAATATTTAATATTGACAAACCCAATATATTATTTCTCGTGTGTAGGGACCCTTCTGTTTGTTTTAACGTTTTACCACAGTCTATGACTGCAAAAAATAATGTACCCCATTTAGCATTTTTCATGTTATAGCATGTTCTTAATAGAAAATTAACAAAATGAATGTAGACCTATAGTCTTTCATGCTATTATGCTTAGGTAGCTGTAATGCTCATTGACAAGGACATGCAATAACCAGTGGCGGATCCAGGAATTTAAAATAGAGGGGCGCCAGAGAGGGACATTTACAGATGGAGAGGGTTGACCACATCAGGCCCAAGGTTGGGATGAAGTAAATTTTATGGCTATGGTACAGGATGGTAGGACAGATATAAAATAATTTTTCGTTAAACAAATAAAAAAACATAATAAATTATACAGTATAGTGCTAATTTAATCAAAACATGCACACCAAGCAAATCTAAACCATTTTTATTGTATTCAAAGTTTATCTACATTAATGTTGACCTGATATTGACAAACACAGACACATACCCTCACTTGTTTCCTGATACCTCAATAAAAATTTATGACGTCAATATAAATTGATATAGCTTATTCATTGGATGAAATGCTATAGAAATTATGCAAATGTTGCTGACTGTTTTGTTTACGATTACCACAGTATCACTCACTTGTGCAAAATGTAAACAAATGTATTAGACTTCATGGTAAGGTATTAAATTTAATAATTAAAACTTGAAATGTTGCTTTTACATCATACAAGATCCTCTGTGGTATAATTTTTTCATACTCCCATAATATTATAATAAAAAGTATATTTGTCTTTTATTGGTATGAATTTATAAATTACCTGTGTTACAGGTCTTCAGTGTTTCTGTTGCATTAACCGCTCCATTCTCTGCATAGCATGTGATGTTTGATTTACAAACCTCTTCATTAATTTTCACAGAAGCAGTAAATGTTCCTTTCTTAATCATTTCCCCATCTTTGTATATCATTACAGAAGACGGTTTGGGATGACGCTCTGCAGTGCATGTTGAAGTGCCAGCTTCTGATTCAAATGTAACTGTAAGATCTATTATAATTAAGGAAGAAATTAGGTTTAGTTAATATTGAAAAAAGTTTTTATTATAATACACAATGATATAATAAAGAATATACAGTAACTATCAACTTCTCACTTACAAATGTGTCCTTATTGCAATAGAGCGGAAACATGTTGAAGCCTTATATTCATGTGATACAGCAAAGGGGACACTGCACCATGCTTATATGTCTTGATTTTTTTATTTTAATAACATCTAGAGTGTTACTTAACTAATTAATTTATATTTACAATATACATAAACTGAAAAAAAAACTGGATAAGAATCTCAGACATTAAAATACATTATGATCCGAAAGATAAAAGAAGATATTAAAATTGAAATATACACATACATATTACTTTCAAGTCAATTTGATTACTAGTTTTGCCATCTTTTCCTCTGAACTGATCACTTTCAGCTTTACATGCATAGTTGCCACCATCAGCTGCACTTGCAGCTTCAATGTGTATTTCAAGTGCATCTTCACTTGCAGTAAATGTAGTGCTGTCTGTGGTGCTGAGTGCTTGTCCATCTTTATACCATGTGATACCAGGGTCTGGGTTACCATCAGGCTTACTACAGGTCAAAGTCACTAATTTACCTTCATAAACGATAACTGTTGAGGCAGTGAGGACAGGCTTATCTAGATCTGAAAAATTTTAATACCCAAATAAATACATCGATACTGAAACAAATACTGTAAATCAAAAAGTATATTAGGTTTACAATCTGTTACTTTTAACTCATGAAAAAGATTGCTTTCAAATGTACTACATCGTGCAAGGTGCTACTCTGTTTAATACCTCATTGCCTTGTAACTAGTATAGTCATTTTCAATGTATAATTTTTTTGTATAAATTATGATTCAAAATTGAATATTTCCTCAAAAATCAGCATACACACTTTTGTTGATTTTGCTTTGTGAACTGTCTCCTAGTCATTATTCTATTAATTAAAAAAAAAGTAGACTTGCTGAGTCTTGTTTGTTTCTAATTTTCTAATATTCCTTGGCTAAAATTCTTCACTCCTTATTAAATATACTGTACATTTGGTATCGAGCTAATAATTCAAAATATCGTAGCATTAACATTATTAACTGATATAGGATGAATAAATATAATTTTGAATTTACTTGGTATTCTGTTAAATATGTTGCTGAGTAGTACAAATTTCAAAATTGGTGAAACAATTTGTAGAGAAATATATACTTTTTTGTATAAATACAATACAATACAAATCTTTCTTAATTCTGGAAAGCTCATTTCAATACAATTGATGTACTGGTCTCCCAAGAGGTCCAGGTTTAGTAAAAAATATAATTTAACAAAATAACAAATGAAAGATAAAAGAAGTAAAAACAATTAAAATACAATGCACAAATGAAATTAAAAGGTTTAAAAATCAACTTAATTGTTCGGAAATGTTTACGAACATCAACTAGAAGGTCATTCCAGAGCATTGATGCTCGGTATCGGAATATTCTCTTCCCATGAGTATTTTTCCAAGTTGGAATTATTAATGTATTTGTGGATTGGTTTCTAGTATTTTTAGGTGGAGTGTGTCCATGAATTGGAATTGATTAGTTGCATATAATGGGGCAGACCAATATAGACATTTAAATATCATAAATTTAATATTGTTTTTCCATCTTTCATGGACACCCTTCCAATTTAACATGGACATTAGTTCAGTAAGTAGGGGTGTACATATCAGCATAAAGAATTCATCTAGCTAGTCTATTTTGGAGAATTTGAAGACGATTAATATTTTCAGAAATACAATTTGGCCAAACATTACTACAATAATCAAACAAGGAAGTACATTAGCATTAGCAGGAATATCTTAAACTACGAATGATACAATACGTTGTGATAGTCTAGATGTACAGTAACTTGTTCTACATGATTTTTCCATGACATAAGTGAATCAAAAGTAATTCCAAGATATTTGAAGCTTTCAACTCTTTATAATTGTTAATAGAAAGAAAAATAATAATAAATTTATCAATAGAAAACCTAGTGCCAAATAACATAAATTTAGATTTCTTAACATTAAGGGTTAGTAAATTAGTATTAAACCATGTAGCAATCTTAATAGAATTTGTATCAATCAAAGACTGAAGATGAACAGGGTCAGAGGAAGAACATAAAAGGGTTGTGTCGTCAGCATACATGATACATTTACAATCAACGATTTCTGGCAGGGAATTTACATATATAATAAAAAGCAATGGGCCAAATATGGACCCTTGTGGTACACCAACATTAATAGGTTTTGAATCAGATAAAGATGACTTAATATTTACAATTTGTGATCTACCTGACAGGTAGAATCCAAACCAGTCTAAGGTTCCATCAAGGATACCTTATTGTTGATAAGTTTTACTCAAAAGCAGTTTGTGATTGATGGTATGGAATCAATACCAAATGCAAATGTTGATATATCTGCCATACTTACAATATACAATGAGGATGGAAGCATCTGAATGTATGTAGTCTCCAGTTTGTGTCTGTATCTTACATTGAAATCTTCTTTTAGTATCATTCCTTACTGGCTGTGCTATAACCAGGTCAGCATTCCCAGGAGTTCTTCTCAAGCTGTAACGTCCATTGATAGTCTTTACATCATTTACAATACCTGTTGTAATGGTTTTTTCTGCTTCATTTACTTCATTCCATAGGATAATTCTAGGTTCAGAGGTAAATTCTGAATAGCTACATGGTATCACCACTTCAACATCACCTTCTTTGGCCACTTCATTAAATGTTACCACTGACTGGCCATATACTTAAAAAAAAAAAAAAAACCACGAAAACCCTTTTATTATAAATGTAATTTGAAGGATGAGACTTGCAACAGCACATTATGCGTTTTACAGAGAAATAATATAGGCCAAATGAGAAAAAGCAAATAACAATAAAATAATAACAAAAAATAAAATAAAAATAATCATAACAGCAACAATAACAATGAGACTAAACTACTCCTATTCCTTAAACTAATTAATGGTTGGCCGTTGACTCCGAGGAGCTCATCCGCCCTTTGTTCAGCTATTGGTTTTTCTTGCTGCTGGGTGACCATAAACACACTCCCCTCAGCAGCCACTAAGACATATTTGAGAGGGTTGTCAGTTTAGTCGCCGACGCTTCGACCAGATGGAGTTTAATGTCGTACCCAGGACGTCCCTAACTACATTAAGCTAGGCTTAACTACTCTTAAATACAGTATATTACTCTTAGCTCTAGGTTGAAAGGTAAATTTTATGAAAAAATTGGTGAATGGTATCACCACTTCATCATCACCACCTTCTTTGGCCACTTGATCAGATGTTGTCACTGATTGGCTATATACTTTTAAAAAAACCACAAAAACCCTTTAATTATAATTATGTAGTTTTAAGGATGAGACTTACTACAGCACAATATGCTTACATTAGCAGAAAGAAGGAATTGGGTTTTTAAAGTTAAAAAAGTTGTCTTAGAAATTTAAAAAAAAAAAAAAAGAGTTAAGCAACCTACAGCCTGTAGCTACAGAATATATATATATAAATATAATAATAATAATAATAATAATAATAATAATAATAATAATAATAATAATAATAATAATAATAATAACTACTTTATTTTGACACAGAAAACTTGATCAGCTGAAGGTGTTTTTCATCAAGGCAGTGCAAGACCATAAGTGGTCAAATATAAAAATACAAGATATGAAATACTGAAATATCATGCACTGTTTCAGAAATGAGAAGCATGGTCAGCCAGCTCATTATTCATATTAGGTAATTGTAATGTAGCATGGGATTCATCTCATTTGGTCAGATTTATTCATGAATTTGCTATTTTAATCATTGGCCATGTATGCATGTCAATGGCATTGCCCTATTTCATATGTCTTGTTTTGACAGCCTTGCTTAGGATAATGTCCTAAATATTATGTATTCATATATTTTCATGTACTCTAGTGAGTGAAATACCAGCCAAGTCGGACTTGGGCTGCACATTTTTTACTACAGTATTTCTAAACATTAAACTGCATGTAGAAACATTACGCTACCGTCTATGTGTATACAGTATCATTATGTTTGCTTGAGGACTGGACTACTACCAGGCAGCATCAGGAGCGGATTTAGGCCGCCCCCCCCCCCTTTTTTTTTGGGAGGTAAAAAAAGGGGGGAAAAAGAAAAAAATGATAGCCCAGAATTCCTCAAATGTAAGTTATTTTCGGGCGTCTACAACACAAAAATTTCGCGGGGAGTGTTGTCTCGATCGGCCCAACTTTCGGTCTCCCTTTCGGACATCTCTGGATCCGCCAGAGTATCATATTAATAATATTTTATATTCTTATTTTCAGGAAAGATGTACTTTTTTTGTAAGCAAATGTTTACCTGGTTGCCAAAGGAATGACGTAATCTTATATTCCATATTTGGGTAAATGGATAGACCGAAATACACAATTTCAACCATTCAGAATGCACACGTATTTAGAACATGTACATAAACTTAGGCACTCACGTTAGCTAGTCAGGGCTGTCTAAAAGAAGTACCCAATAAAACAGACCTAAAACCCTAGTAGGCCTGTCACGCCAAAATTGGTCCGGGGGACCGATTTTAGCCGCTAAAATTTGTCCGGGGGACTGATTTTGGCCGGCCAAAATCAGTCCTCCTTGGATAATATTGGTCCTGCCTGGACAAATTTTGGCCTAGCCTAAATCGATCCGCCTACACCTGCTATAGTGCTACACTATACGAGTTCGTACGCAACCAATTACAGCACAGTGAGTGCGTACCTATCGGTCCGCATAGATTTTGAGGGAAAAAGCTTTTGGTGGGAAATTAAAAATTGAACGACCAATGAAAATGAAGGTGATGGGTGAAGTCCAATCTTGAGCCTATTTTTTTGCATACATCGCCGTATATAATGCTACAGCAGCTGTATGCGAAGGAATTCATTTGATAGCAGAGGCCCGGTTTGGTTAGTATGGTACAAGAAGTAAAAGAAAGATTGTGCTTTCTTTTTAGTTTCAGGGTGATGTACACCTTACAAGGAAGATATAATTATTTGACATTTTAGTAAGTCGATATCCATTAATTAAAGGTGCTGAAAATAAGGAAAAAATCATGATCCAACAGCAGGGAATATCGTTTATACGGTATATTATTATTCAACACACATTCACCCCACCCCCTCTTTCTACCAAATATATAACAGGCACGGTTTAGAAGGGGATATGGTGATTTATTCTTGTCCCAGATAAAAAAAAAAAAAAAATAAGAGAAAAAGAAATAATTGGTCGCCTAATACGCCTCAGAGGTTATTTTTGGTCGTCCAGAGTACAGGAAAACAATAATAATAATCTCCACCCAGGTTCTTTCAGCTACAAAATGAAACATCAAGCAACAAATCATATGGAATCCAATATAAAAATACACTATTTATTAATACCACTGCTCACTCGTAAAACTCAATACTAACTACACTACTCTACCACCACACATACCCA
>NW_022749273.1:29110-45150 GCF_011630105.1 Anneissia japonica
TATATATGTATATATAATATATATATATATGTATATATATACATATGTATATATATACATATATATATATATATGTATATATATATATATATATATAGTATAAATCATCAAAGGTACATGTACAGTGTTTAATAAGGACATGATGGAACATCGTAGGCTACCCTGTAGCTTTTCAAAGAATAAATACATAAATGTTACATAACAACGAAAGCCAGAAGATGTGCTGAGATACGTTGGGTTTTACACCTCAATACCCATAAACAAGGCCTTAATAAAGATCTTGGCATTCTAAGTGGCTATACATTCATTGACTGTTATTAGACATCACAGCTATAGTTTATTTCCAGCTTTTCTATTCTTACATTGTTGTCTCATAATTTATTCATAGCTAATACCACACCTAATGTATATGTTAGTACTTTGATTATATGTTCAGTACGGTTAACGCTGATGAAGAGAGCAGGAGCTCTTGAAATATTCGTAAAATAAATTATCTATATCCTGAAATGTCAACCGTGTTCATCTTTATTTTGATTAACTTCGTATTGTTTTATATTATTCGGGATATACGTGCACCCATCATCATGATGCCTCCACATTATATATATATATTTATATAATTCTATACAAAATTTTGGGATTGCTACACAAAATAAAGAGTGCATAGCAGTTTTTGCTACACACAAAAAATGCTGGAAATCGAACGCTGCCAATGACCATGTCAATTTAAGGAGAGTTATTTAATATCATACAACTTTTACAAAACCTTCTTGGCCATAAAGGGCCTACACTGACATTAAAGTGAAAAGGCCATACAAAATAAGATGCTGGCAATATTTCATGTTCTTGTCATGATTATGAATACTTGATCAACAGGAAATGTATTATATGAATAATATATGATAGCGAAAGAAATATGTTAAATAATATGCAATCTCTACAGAGTTGCCTCAACTTACCATTAGGTGCACTCAGCAACAGAAGTAAAACCAAATACAGTAAGAACTGGAATAGATGCTGAATATAAACAAGAAATTAACATACAAATTTACACTACATTATTATTAATTAATCTTTTAAATTTCTTCATGTTATTATTCTCCTTTTAGTGTTTGATGTCTATTCTTAAGACTATTTTTGGGGGGTTTGAGCATGCAATTGTGTTATTGTAATTTTTTTTCTAACTTATAACTTATACAGACAATGTTCTTGAATCTTTAGTTACATAGACAATATTTTACAGTTGTTGAGACAGTAAGTACAGGCTTGTCTAGATCTGAAAATTTATAGAAATTAATACTTTGTATGATAAACAAATAAAAGAAAAAGTATTGCTACTGATCTAACTGGCCGGGCCTGTTTTTAATAAATTGGTGAATCATTTCAAATAATTTGCTAAACATTATTCAACACTGTCTAATATACCGGACATTTATATGCTAAAATATAAAAACATTTACTTTTCCTGCAGTCAAACTAGAGTTTACTCATGTGACTAACATACTTTACTTTCATGCCGCAAAGCTTCAATAAGCCTGTGGCACTTTTAATATATTAAAAACATAAATACAAATTAAGTGACGGTTTCTAAATAAGTATCACTGTAGTACACATGTTTTAGTAAATTATTGGGGAAAAATTCACATCTTTGATCGACATTAATTGTAAGAACTAAAATACGTTGAATTGATGATTATATTTGACTCCTCTAGCCTTATGATAACAATGTTTAAAACACAATAAATTATGCTTTCATTAATAAATATTTTAATAAACAAACAAATACATACTCGAGGTTATGCAAGTAAGAACATTACAGTCATGTTAACTGATACTGTATAAATACTGTTTATTTTGCTCTAAATTAAATGGTGTCCCTGCTCTGATAAAAAAAAAAATCAAAAAAAATCAGCATACAATGTTGTTTTGTACTTTGTAAAATATTGCTACTAATATATTATTTTGGCCTAGTAAAATTTAAAATAAATTAAAAAGTGGAGTTATTGATTTTTATTTGTTTTCTATTATTTCAGGTTCTGGGTTCAAATCCCAGGATTTGCTTCTTACTACAATCTCACTTTTAAAATATTCTGTGTAGAGCAAATAAAGTTAAAAAAATGGAAAATCTGAATTTCGTTTAATAGATTTATGTACTCCAGTTATAACGTACAGTTTGCTTTCCAATTGAAAATTCAGTTGTAAATATTTTATCACTTTTACGATCACCTCTCGCCAGTAATTCGGCATTGGTTTTACGGGTTTGTTTGTCCTAACTTTTATAACGTTTGTCCAAAAAATTAATTTCATGGATTGATATGTGGTAATACAACTTAATAAATTACTATTTTTGAACTATTAAACATTTTTACGTACAGTACTCAATACAGGATACAAACACTGCCGAACTTACAATATACAGTAAGGATGAAAGGATCTGAAAATATTAAGTTTCCGCTTTGTGTCAGTATCTGACATTGAAATCTTTTATTAACATAATTCCTTACTGACTTTGCGATAACCAAGTCAGCATTTCCAAGAGTTCTTCCTAAGCTGTAGCGTCCATTGACAGTTTTTGCATTACTTACAATACCAAATATAATTCCTCCTACTTCAATTACTTCATTCCATATGATAGACAAAGGTGTATTAGAAACTTGTGTATAATCACATGGTATCACTACTTCATCGTCACCTAAGCCTTCTTGGGCCACCTGTTTAGATGTTGTCACAGATTGGCAACGTGTCACTGAAACCATGCATATACATTTTGTTGGTGTAGTCTTTGTTGTAAATTATAAATTGAACATATGTTTAAATAATATTTTAATTAATTAATTTATTTTTTTAATATTTATTTTATTTTTTAATATTTTTTATTTTTTAATTATAAGTCAATCGTGACGTCATCATTGCGACCCCCAATGTTATTTACCTATTCCCCACCGTCCAATAATGTTTGTGTTGCTACTGAAAGTAGCTACTATGTCATCGAATGGTTTACCGAGATAAGTGGTGTGAATCTCGGTACCAGTCGACACCTTTGATCACGAGCCGAATACCAACCAACGCTCGTAATTAATCTGGCGAATATTTCCGATAAAATGCTGGAGGTTACGAATGCGGGATGTTACGAAAATTACTCGACACTCAGCGGATCCTTTTAGTTTTATGTTATGTTAGGTACCTGCCTCCACATTTTTATGTGCGATGCCAAACAAAAGTAAGTTCTGTGTAGGTAGACCATGTTTGATTTTACTGAATTTGACAGTTTTAGGCCTAAACTAGGTGAGCTATTGATTTTCATTAATAGTATGACATTAGATAGTATTATTAATTATTGTTATTGTTACGATAGATGAAAATTTGTTTTGACGTTTCATTTCGAGTCTTTTTATAGAATATAATGAACATTGTGATAAGACAAAAGGGGCGGAGTAAGAATAGACATAATTAACAGATAAATTAATTAGGAACATATTTTTGTTTATTAGCTATTTATCATGTTGAAGGGGGTTTAATCTAAGCGGCTCCTTTATTCTATGTCATTGTTTATTACCACTACTGTTATTGCCGACGGAGATCTGTGTTCCCATACTTATATTAGCCTAATTATAATTACAGTTCCAATTAATTTATCTGTTAATTATTTCAATTCTTACTCCGCCCCTTAGTTTTTTGTCCTATCACCATGTTCATTATATTCTATTAAAATGTCGACCAATCATATTATACTTTACTTTTTATCATAATTATTGTAATAGCCAACTTATATTTTGTTTGTCACACATGCTGAAGAAGACCCGAGGACGGGTTGAAATATTCATGTTTTGAATAAAATTTGAGTTCAAAGGTCTACCAAGTCGTTGACATCTCATCGTCTTTTTCATTGAGTTTAGTTTTGGCCTTCCTGTTTACTTGTTTAGGCTGTTTATTCTAATCCCACCTAGCCTAGCCTATTGTTTCTAATCATGCTTGCATGAAATTCTCACTTTATACTTTCTGGCTTTTTCAACCCTCTCACTCACTCGCCACTGAGGAAGGACTAAGGGTGCCCTTAAGGTATGTAAATCTTCATTAAAAAAATCTATAGTCATTTTCATATTTTACTAATTATTCACCATCAATAATAATTTTGCATTTTATACTTTATCATTTCAGGTTAATGAACTGAAAATAATGGGAAATATAGAAGACATGGGAAGCCTACATTCATAATGTAGACTACTATCTCAAGTTAAAAAAACAACCAGAAATCAGTACTTCAAAGTGTAATTACAAACCATTGCAGAAAATTGTTTAAGAAACTGTTTTTCCGCTTCAAATCACACTGAATTCCAGAACTATTGAAAACCAAAGTCCAGTGAAGCTGAGCGATTTCGGTATCAATATTCTTGTAAACTCAAAAGTTAAAATAAGGCAGTTGGAAGAGATACAATTCCAGTGTAAGTGTAAGCAACACTCAACTCGTAACCATAAAACCTAAGGTTATAAAGCTTAAGGAACCAAAACCGTGGAGATCTCTAGGTCCCCGGTTCAATTCTCATCGCTGCCTCTCCTTGTGTTTCAGCTGGAGGGCTGAAATACAAGTTACAATAGCGTACCGTCTTTCGGATGAGACGTTTAAGCCGTTGGTTCCGTGTGCATTTATGGCCCATGTGCATGTTAAAGAACGCAGTACACTCTTCGGAAAAGAGTAGGAGATTGTCTCCCGGTGTACTGCCCAATCACCACCAGAAGGACCCCACTGGAAACAAGGCTATCATTGGTGTTTACACCGAATAAATCCAATCCAATCCAAAGTTCAACCCAAGAAATGGGGTATGCTGATTGATCCATCGTGTTCAGTACAGACAACTATTTGGGAAAATTTTATTCACAAAATTAAACACCCAGACTGCAGGCGAAAAATGTTTGAAATGTTCAAGCCTTTATTGCTATCTTGTTACAAAATCGTGGATTCAGATTATATACGGTAGTTTTTCATTACCCTAAATCCTCGAAAGAGCGCTGCGTTGTGGCTCTTAAGAGTATATTATTACCTTGTGTGTAATTAAGCAATTTGGGTTCTAAATACAATGTATACAGTGTTAAGATGAATAAATAACACAATGAATACACAAGTATTTCTCTTTTTTTTTGTATTAAAGTGTTTATTTACTATGACATTGGACCTATGATAGGCCTATTGTACTACGGGAATGTGAGATATGTAACATAGGAACGGGCATGAAAAGCGCCACACAAGTACAGTACAGGTATTTCTTTTTATGAGCGCCGCTCTTAATAAGCACCGCACTGAAGCCTCCAAATATGTTTTAAGCACCGCAGCGCTTATTCAAGCTTTTACAGAATAAAGACATTTTTTTATTCCTAAATAAAAAGAAGTATTAAAAAAATTGTATTTGTATATTTTATCATTTAGTTGACATTTATTATTTAGTTGAAAACTATATACATGACTCTCCTCATATTCACTGCAATTAATGTTATTATTTTTGATAATTAAAATTGATTTATTTTAAAAACAAATGAAAATATTTCTTTCACCACCCTGAAGCAGACCTGGCATCTCGTTTTTCGTTTGAACTTAAAACAACACTAACAAATGGAATACATTAAAACATAATATACAAACAAAAAACAAAAACAAAAAAAAGGCAATTCAGTAGCCACATGTACTTTTTAGGTACCTATTTTTCAATTAGTGGACGCTTAGCTTGATTTGTTTTAAGTTCGTGTGCAAAAAAAAAATCCTCATTTTTTCATGACCGCGAAGACATCGTGCACTACGATAAAAATTGAATTTAAAATTACTTCCGTAAAACAAGCTTACTTAGAACCCGAAGAAAGTTACTTCAAATTCAATGTTAAGATGAACAATTAAGGAATCAAATTTATTCGCGCGAATCAAAGCGTCGGTTCGCTTCCTGAGATTTGATTGGTTGCACATTTTTTTCGCTTCGCAAAAATTTCGATAGAAATGTAAATGCGCATGCGCATAAACCGATGCTTTCGATTCGCGCGAATAAATTTGCCTAGTGAAAAAAAGGCTTAACAGAAACTAAATTGAACGTAAGATAAGTCTGTTTTCCAAAGAATGTTGACCAATGACACAAAAAGCAAACTGAGAGCATAGGTCTCGAACTCACGACTGACAAACGCCCTACACCTGATGCTAAAATAGATTTAACTGCATAATCAAAGCCTTAACTTTTACTTTAATACTTACACTGCATATTGTTAACAATGTCATTGTGTTCACTATCGTCCTGAAAGCGAAAATGAAACATTTCTCATTGATTTTTCCTGACCTGTTTGAAGGCCTCACTGATATATCGGCAAAGCATAGAGGAGGCTTATGAGATTACAAAGAAGAAGAGTAAGAGAGAGAAGTGGGAAATATTGAAAGAAGTAAAATAGGAGATAAAGAAAAGTAGCTCTATACACACTACAGCCATCATGTTCATTGGGCAGGATATTTTTAACCCTGAGTGAATTCGCCTTCTTTCTGTACATAGCATTTATATAGTAGTGGAGTTTAGAAACTGAAAAACAACTGAATGAGGCGACCACAACTGACTGAGGATGAACGAGATGTATTTAAAGAATGTATAAAAAACAAGAAGAATAGTTTTCTACTCACCCTGTTGCGGTTCGAAAATGTCGACCAATATACATAACTACTAACCTTTTGCTATTTATTTTATATAGTCACGTAAAGCTATTAATTACGAAATGAAATTAGTATGCGCTTGAATGGGTTTCGATACAAATCATGAAATTTTCGACTATTATATTAGCTTGCCTACGAAAAGATAACAAAACATTAACGGAAATACATAGTCCTATACAGATAACTTTCACCAAGGCCGAGATTGTAGATTATTTTGCTTACTTTAGTTCTGTGTTATTGCTTTGCTTGTTTTGAACTTTACTTTAAAAACGTCACTGTTCTTTGATATTTTTATTTCCTGTATCCTCTTTTATACACAAAAATGCTGAAGAGTTATTCAAGTACACTTGACGTTCATGTTTGTAATAACCCAGTGTAGGTGGCCCAAGGCCCAATAGTGTGTAACGGAGTTTTGAATTTAACTTTATTTCGATTCTATAACACTGTTTTATTTTATTTAATTTCTAACTTGTTTTTTTTTTTGCTGCAATACATGTTTAAACATTGTACTCCCTTTACTTTATATTTATCATAATTAAGATTTGAATTTTGTATAATTTGATGTTATTCTTTTCTTTAATAATTTTTGTTTAATCGATGTTTGACAATACATTCATGTTGTTACATAGTTGATTAAGCCTTTTCAGGGTCATTATTAACATTGCTTTACACAAAAGGGGGTCATGGAACAGTAATGCTCATAGACGCAGCCCCAGATGGGCAAATGGCAAAGGATGTCTCTAGGATAATAAAGTCAAGTGGATTAAACATCAAAGTGGTTGAGAGGTCAGGAGAAAATGTCAAGAGCATAAGAGCAATCCATTCGGAAAAAATAGATGAGTGGATGTAAAGGAAGCAACGAGGGGCTATATAATATAGGAGAGACGGCAAGAAGCCTGGGAGAAAGATATAAACGAACATATAGGGAAATATAAGAAAAAAGATAAGAGCTCACCTTATGCAGTAGGTGAGTAGGTGAGTAATAAAATTTGTTTATGTCTTTATTGTTATTACCACTGACACTAAACCTATACCGTTAAGAGGGCCTGAATGGCTAAAAATAACAGTATAAAGCAATCCCTGATGTATGTGTTTAACTTTTCCTTACCTATTTTATTTTTTGTTCACTTTTATTGTTATTTAATTTTGGACGCACCAAGTATAGTGTGTGCCACTGTTGAAAAAGTGAGCGCCAATAAAAAAAATGGACCTGAAACGGAGTCGCGAAAGCAGTGTTTGTGGAATATGAAATTGCCTGTGATGTGAAAGCTACGGTGTATACTGTAGTAAGGTAGGCAAAAATCTCTTGGAAGTTGGTCGACACAGTGTACTCGACACAGTGAAAATTAATGGACTAATGTTTAGTATTGTAATTATATTATCCCTATGAATAGACACCGTTTACGTACAGCATGGTCTTTGACAGTTTTATAAAATCAGCGTTGAATCTGGTCGGTTATTTAAATAATGCGGTAATTAAAGTACAGTATGACATACATACAGTATACCAGGGAATTGTTTTAGAAGAAATTTCTATGTACAGTATTGTTGTAATGTTGATTTCTCACAAACATTTCGTTCATATTCAATATAAATAAAAGTAATAGGCATATATTTATATTGCAATAAACATTGACTATACCAAATCTGACGATATTCTATAATATGTCGTACTATTTATATTAAAAGCTGTTTACCCATTAAAAAAATTGAATAGCTTATTTAAAACGATCGAAATCAGATGGAATTTGTTGCATCACTTAAAATGTCATGTACCTATCCGCCATCTTCGTTCATCTTCAAAAAATCTTTTGACAGTTCCATCTCCTCGAAACTAAACCAAAACATATGGTCAACGTGCTTTTTCTGTTGAAGCTCCTTCTCTGTGGAATTCTCTTTTTTTTTCTGTTCGTAATTCGCCTAATTTATACTCTTTTAAGAAGAACGTAAAGTTTCACCTTTTTGAGAAATGTTACTAAGTTTGTTTTCTCCTGCGCCTTTGATAAATTTTTGAATTGGCGCTATATAAATGTTTATTATTATTATTATTATTATTATTATTATTATTATTATTATTATTATTATATAACAGTATCATAGATAGGCTGATTATTAACAAAAACAAAGCATTCCATCATCGTTCGATTCACTGAGTGTCATATGTCAGGTCAAGCCTAAAAAAGGGTGATTAACGTGTAAATACACGCTATCCTAACAGTATGATGATTGTATTTTATGTAGTTTGATTTACACTACATAGGTCTACATACATGGACTTTGATAATATTTCAGACCATATTAACTCTACAACAAATATCAGGCCTTCTGCCTATAGAGTTAATAATTATAAACCTAATGATCTATATAATATCTGTCTCTTATACACATCTAGATGTGTATAAGAGACAGGCAATTTAATCACAATATTATAATTTATAAAAACAGAAAAGAAAAATCAACATTTCGAGAATAACACACAAAAAAACAAAAAACCCGGAAGGCTAATTTCCGTTAACTGATAACCATTTACGTAATTGAATTAATAAGCATGCTTTAAATAAATAATAGGGGTAGTTTCAAAACCGTTTCAATAATACATTTATTTTGGCAAATTTTGTATTTGTGTGCTAGGCTACTATGTACACGCATAATAAATGACATCTGTACTAATCCTGAGTAATGACTACTGATATAGATATAAAGCTTTGCTAGATCGGCGCTGTTTCAAAATAAATCCAATAAATGGTCTATACAGTAGAATTTTGACAAACCAAGCATCAGATGGCAAATTAATGTTCATGATTTAATTCCTTGATTGTTTACATTAATCAATTAAATAAAGGAGACACCTGTCTATTGAATAAAGCCGGGCACTCACTGCGTCGTACCACGAATTCAACTCCGCTCCCTGTGAGCGCTAGGCGGCGCGCGCATTATTTTCTACCCATACACTTAAGGCAGAAATTACAGAGGGCGCTATTCTAGGTCAGTTCGGTCAACTGATATACATGAATATGCATGCAGACTTGCCCTCGCGAGTACGTACGTATACAGTACACATTTATTGGGTTTTTTTTTTCTGAATCTTGATTATGATTTTATTGCTAATTTTTATTAAAGGTACTGTAATAATACTGTATTCTCATTGTTTGGAATTTAACTTTATTTCGATACCGGTACTATAACACTGTTTTATTCTAGTTAATTTCTAACTTGTTTTTTGGCTGCAATACAATATGTTTAAACATTGTACTCCTTCTACTTTATATTTATCATAATTGAGACTTGAATTTTGTATAATTTGATGTTATTCTTTTCTTTAGTAATTTTTTTTTTAATTCCCTGATGTTTGACAATACATTCATGTTGTTACATAGTTCATTAAGCATTTCAGGGTCATTATTGACATTGCTTTACACAAAAGGGGGACATGGAACAGTAATGTTCATAGACGCAACCCCAGATGGACAAATGGCAAAGGATATCTCTAGGACAATAAAGTCAAGTGGATTATACATCAAAGTGGTTGAGAGGTCAGGCGAAAGTCAAGAGCATATTAGTAAAGTCCAATCCATTCGGAAAAATTAGATGTGTGGGAGACAAATGCTCCATATGTAAAGAAGGAGGCAAGGCTAATTGTAAACAAAGAGAAGTGGTGTATAAAATACAATGCAGTGGATGTAAAGGAAGCAGCGACGAGGGGCTACATAATATAGGAGAGACGGCAAGAAGCCTGGGAGAAAGATATAACGAACATATAGTGAAACATAAGAAAAAAAGTTAAGAGCTCACCTTTTTACCAACATATGAATAATGATGAAAAAACACCAGGGAGAATTGAAAGACATTAAAATTGAAGTGATTAGTAAACATAGCGGGGATGCAATGCAGCCAGGTAAATGAAGCAGAGAGGATAAGAATAGGGTAACCGGAATTACAGTAAATCAGAAAGACGAGTGGGGGAATAGAACGTTAACAAAAGCGAGACGGGAGTCGGAGCTTTAAGTTTGTTGGTATATTTAGTTTATTTAATTATTTTTCATCATAACTTTACCCATGACATTCAGTGACGTTCCATGACATTCAGTTACGTTATTATGGTTTTCAACCAACAATTAAATATGGGAGAGTAATGTGGTTACGTCATCGACAAGCTGCTGAGTGAGTCGAACTTTTTTTTAATTGGCCATGCGTGAATCAGCAGGTAGACGAGGACATTGGCCAATGAAAACACACTCCCTTGTTACGATACGAAGCCAGAGAGGTGAACAGGGCTCCGGGGAATGGAGCCGAAATATCCTAAATAGTGCAATAGGTGAGAATAAAATTTGTATATGTACTTATTGTTATTACCACTGACACTAAATCTATAACGTTAAGAGGGTCGGAATGGCTAAAAATAAACAGTATAAAGCAATCCCTGATGTTTATGTTTACCTTTTCGTTACCTATTTTATTTTTTGTTCACTTTTATTGTTATTTAATTTTGGGCGCACCAAGTAAAGTGTGTGCCACTGTTAAAAAAGTGAGCGCCAATGAAAAAAATGAACCTGAAACGGAGTCGCGAAAGCAGTGTTCGTGGGATATGAAATTGCCTGTGATGTGAAAGCTACTGTGTATACTGTAGTAAGGTAGGCCAAAATCTCTTGGAAGTTGGTCGACACAGTGTACTCGACACAGTGAAAATTAATGGACTAATGTTTAGTATTGTAATTATATTATCCCTATGAATAGACACCGTTTACGTACAGCATGGTCTTTGACAGTTTTATAAAATCAGCGTTGAATCTGGTCGGTTATTTAAATAATGCAGTAATTAAAGTACAGTATGACATACATACAGTATACCAGGGAATTGTTTTAGAAGAAATTTCTATGTACAGTATTGTTGTAATGTTGATTTCTCACAAACATTTCGTTCATATTCAATATAAATAAAGTAATAGGCATATATTTATATTGCAATAAACATTGACTATACCAAATCTGACGATATTCTATAATATGTCGTACTATTTATATTAAAAGCTGTTTACCCATTTAAAAAATTGAATAGCTTATTTAAAACGATCGAAATCAGATGAAAGTAAAACAGACTTTATTAACAGAAAAAAATATTTAAGTTACAAGCCAATGAATCATGTAAAAGCATACAGCAAATACGTTCACTGTCTGTTAATTGACAGGGATTTTTTTCTCATAAAAATTTTTAATTGTAAAACTGTAAGATAGCAACATGTGTCCGAAGTACTCACTCACTAACGGCATTATCAAAAACTAATTATTTATCTAGTATAATTGGATTGCATGGTTAATAAAATAGTTGTTGAAAATTCAAAATGTAAATTATTGAATTTGAGAAGTTTATCAGTAGCATCAACATAATATGTAAATGATTCCACTGCTTTTCTTGTTCGTTTGCTTTAGTTTTGTTACTTTTCATAAATGTTAAGTTAATGTGATGTTAAAATGATAAATTGGGATGACAAAGATTTTATTACAGTAAATACAAAAATAGGGTGGAAATGTACAGTACTGTACATACATCATAGTAGCGTTTAGAGAAATCGTAGGTACTTTTATTTTTCTATACTAAATGATAACTTGGATCTGTCATTCACTCCAAATTTCTTAATGTGACTTGTCACACGATCATACCACTGTCACCAGTAGAGTCTCACTATGTAAACGGATGCTTGTAGGAGGTTGCCCATCATATTTATATTCCAATGACATGACTATCCATACATTTCGCTATCTACTTAATTGTTTATAGGACTTCCTGTAATGCAAATTTTGCCAACAAAAATGTGTTAAGTTATTGTTTTTTATAAGTTATGATGGTCTTTTAGAAAATACCATACACATAAATAAGTGGTAGTAATCTTAAATTTTTGCAGTGTTTTTAACAATGCTTGACTCACAATCTGGTAGCTTGTTTTCTACACTTTCATACTTGATATATGTTGAAATTTTAGTTTATACCAAATTTATATTAGTTAACACCAAATGCATTTATTTAAACAGTTGAAAAGTTCTTGTTGATGATCTATTAAGGAATCTCCGAATATGCCTATGATGTGCATTATATACTTGTAAAGTATGTTCATGTTCCATTCAGCAAAGGGATTCAAGAACAAGAAAAATTGGCATGTCTTTGAAACCCATGGTTTGCAAATAATTAGATTGTCAAACGCTTTATGAAGTCTGTTTGCTCATATTAACCACAACCTCTTGATAATGGTGTCATTTGTGATTGATGAAATACGGGTGATTTTAAATGTAAATCTAAGATGTAACTATGCAATTATATTTTGAAGGAAAATTGTAGAGTACAGTATTTATGTCGTCTATTATTGATTTTTTTAATTTTTAAGATAATAATAATGCATATGTCGCCTCTTCATTATCACTCCTATACTGTATATACAAGAAATTCATCATTCCGCTGCATAAAACTTACTTTATTCATTAACCTATGAACAAACATATTACAAAAATGACAGGTGCGTTATGACATGTTGGGGCTGATGTTGGTAAGGGGGGGGGGGAGAAGGTGAAGTGGGGTATAGATGATTAAGTGAGGGGAAGCTTGCTCGCATAATAATGTGATTTGAGTTGAAGTTTAACTACCGGTACTTGAGCTTGATTTTTTGCCTCAAACATTTTCAATGCAGGGAGGGGAAGGGCGTGCACACTATCCTAGATATGCCACTTCACACATTTCTAAACAATTTAGGATTCAATTGATTACAGACCGATTTTGTACTACCTGTATATAAAAATGTCTACGGTATTATTGCTATAAGTGAATTCTGATTTGCTGAGAAAATATTTTCTTTGAAGTTATTACAGTATTTTCTTAAATCAGTCCAAAATTTTATTAAAATAGACCTAGCTAATTTATAATAATGATCAGTAACGATTGTTTTCTCGGATTTACAGACCTAAAAATCGTGAATAAATGCAGATGAATACCTTAACAGAACGTGAAAGTTTATGCAGTAGCTAATCGCAAATCGTCTGTAATTACAGTATTGAACTTGTCATCTTTTTGTCAACATTTAGGCTATTATTGACCACTCCTGTTCTTCAACAACAGAAAAAATAACCACTTCAAAAGCTGGGGACAGGCAGTAATTGTAAAAATTAAAGACCATTGTCCCAATGCATTCTGAAATTTATAAACAAGTTATTATAACCAAGGCCCGACTCGGGTTCAGTTCTCACTTTATTACGCTAAATTGCATCAAATTAACAATTAAAAAATACAATACACACTTTTTTAGATAATTGTACAGTATTACACTAAGGTATAAGCCTTATTCTTAAAAATAAAAGTAAAAAAGGCGGTTCATAAAACGGGGAATATCCATAAAACCACCACAATTAAGCATAATGGTTTAGAGATCTACGAATAATAAAATAAAAACATTCTTTTATTCAGCGAATAGTTAAAAAATAATTTTGATTTTAAAAGTTATCGTGGGATGGTACGGAAGCATATTTACGCAAGCGTATTGCTGCCAACAAAAAAAAACTAAAATTCGGACATTATCTCGTATGTGCGAGATAATATCTCGTAATAACTAGATAACCATCTCATAATAACGAGATAATATCTCGTAATTACTAGATATTATCTCGTTATTACGAGATATCTCGTAATTACAAGATAATGTCCGAATTTTGATTTTTATAGTTGGTAGCAATACGCTTCCGTACGGTACATTATAGGTTTGTTTTGTTGTAGATTAAGCAATGAAAGCAAAACTAATAATAAAGTATTGGAAGAGAATTCAAGAACATAGAGAAACACAATTATATATTAGTAGATTAATATGGCTTGATGCGTATGATATAACTTATCACTGTATGTTCCATAATTTTTTTATATAAACGTATGCTTTGATTTCAACTTCAAAATTATAGCAACTTTATCTTGTTTACTGATATGAGCATATTTGTGTTTTATATTATATTATCCGCTATTACATCTAAAGGTAAGTGACTTTTGTGTTTACGAGGTACTGTGCTTTTTTGTTATTAGGTGATTTTATGGAATTAGCCTTTTAAAAAATTCGGGTTGATTAGAGGAAATTCTGTGAGCTTCAAAGAGGAGAGTCTGGTCATATACAATATAAACATTAATTGATTTCGTTTTTATTTGCTATTAATATCTGAAGCAGAGAATAAAACATTAACATTTAAGGCCAACTCATACAACGTCGGCCGACGCAGCCCGACCCGATTTATCGTCGGGGACAGTCTTAAGCCGTCGTGAGAAATATTAAACATATTTAATATTCTACGACGCGACTGCATCCGACGCACACCATCGCGTCTACGTTTAACTCGCACAGACCCGACGCGACAACAAATCGCGTCGGGCTGCGTCGTACGACGCAGTCTGAGTTGGCCTTTAGACTGTAGTATCCATCTATCTATTTGCAGATAGATGCATTTTCACAAAGGGTTTCAAATAATATATTATGCAATATTTTTCCTTTAGCATATGGCGATGAAAGCAAGTTGTGGGGGATTGAAGGAAATCGAATAAAACTCTCAGCACCCCCATACGTGCTTAAAGTAACAAGTGTAGAGTCACTGAACTGGTTTTATGGTTATGGTACGAACGCTAACAATACCATCGTTACTCTGGTAAATCCCAATAAAGATCCATTTTGTATTGACGTCACTGAGCAAAGCTACGGAGATTTGATTATAGAACATGTGAACAGAACATATTCAGGATATTACACCTGTCAGGTTGTTGGGAAAGATGTATTTACATCATGGGTATCGACTTATTATTTAGTTGTATATTGTGAGTAGATTATTATGCACATCCTACTTAGACAATCAAGATAACTTTATTCTTTACCGAAAAAGGGTTGTTGAGAAGAATGTAGGCCTATCCATATCTTAGGTATCAATTTCATTTTATAAATTTATAGGTTATTGGTTGCATCATCATACAGTATTTCTTTTCACTATATATTTATTGTCTCAAAATTAAGGACGATAAGGACTTTAGGCTTAGGCCTATTCTGATTCTTAAAAAATAAACAATGACTTGTATATTTATGATTTTTTTAAAATTGTTCTCTGTTAAAGATATGGATCCTCCTACTATATCAACAAATTGGAGTACTGAAAACAGCCACGCTACTTTCTTCTGCGTTTGGTCTAGAACCAATCCAGATAAACCGATTGTAAAATGGTTCCTTGATGGCCGTACAAAAAAATAAACTAATGTTATGTGAAGAGGAACGGAAAGCAACACTTGTTATTCTTAAAATATCTGAAAAAGATTTAGGTTATTACATTTGCAGTATTACTGTAAATACAAATAAGGGTGTTATGA
>NW_022749273.1:45231-50157 GCF_011630105.1 Anneissia japonica
ATTAGGCTAGGAAGTTTGTTTTAAACAGCAGACACGCTACAGAACGGAGTGCGTCAAAACGAGTGTTTGTTAATGTTTAGTGATAAAGAATCATGAAACGTTGTAGAATAACTGACTTTTTTTCGTCCGCTGTTGCAAAGAAGAAAACGACAGATAGTCCTGGTGGGTTATTGATTAAATCAATTAGCCTAGCCTAGATGTTGACTAGCTAGGTTCGCTCCTTGTTCATTTAGATACAGAATTATACCCCGACGACAACAAAGTGTAGGCCTAGGCCTAAGTACAATAGAACGTACTACAGGTAGGCGTACTAGGCCTAGGCTTTTGTTGTAAAAGTTGAAGTGCATGTACAGGATGCGCCATAGGCCTATATTTAAAAAAATACATTTTGTTAATTATTATTGGTTGGCCTGGGACGGACCTAGGCAGGCAGGCCAGCTTTACCGTCGGAAGTCCTGGGATTCGACGATGACGTCCGTGCACGTTTACAAACGCCATTGATTAAAAAGATTATGAAAGAAAGAATTTATCGAACATTTATCTACATAAAAACAAGAATAATATTGTAGAAATTGTATTTCTAAAGATGCATGTAATTCATATTTTATTTTGTAGACAATAAATATTCAGTAAGATATACTAAAAACGATTATTAATTCTGAAATGTGCATCTCAGCTATTATTAATCAGTAGGCTATGTATTATGTTATAAAGTAAGGTGTTGGATGGACTTCTGATCGTGAGATCGACATCGGGAGTTCGAGACATGACGCCTGTCGCATTGCTTCTGTCCTTGGGCAAAGCAGTTTACTTACGTTGCCTCTCTCCACCTGGTAGGATGGTGTGGCATTGAATGTATTAAGTTGTGCCTGTAAAACAGGGTGATTTAGGGTACTCTCTAGGGCACAGGTGGACAAAGTGCGGCACGCCAGTGATTTTTTTGCGGCCCGCGAAAATAATTTACAAACACTTGTGTGCGGCCTGCCAACTGCCTTTTTTGGCTAGAAAACACGTTGTTTTTTTTGCGGCCTGGCATCGATCATCTGTAAAAAGTAAAGTAAAACTGAGCATAAAGTGACCATAAAACAGTGTATGAAGGTTTTTCAAACATCAATGTTTGGGTGAGGCCCTCGCTCAAAGTTGAATCAAATTTTCACTTACACTAATAAGAGAATTGAAAAATGCAAGTAAAAAAGAAACAGATTTATATTACATTGGCCTATACTGCGTAGGCCTGTATACAATGAAATATCGTTACATTTATTGTTGTTTAAACATCTTGAATAACAAGATATATGATGAAAATCAAAGGCGATGCTACTGGTATGAAAGAGATAACTCAAATAAACCAAGTTAAGTGAACTCTCTCTCACCGTCGGTATTGGCTCAAATAACCAACAGCCCCGTTTGAATATCTCAGCCACAAAGGAAGAAGGAACATATTCCAGTATTTTACTTATATCATTTTCATTAGGTGCCTGAAAATGTCGATATCTGTTTTGGTGGAAAAACAATCATTGACGTGTTGCTTAATGTTAGGCCTATGAATCACGCAAGCCACTATGACATTGATTTCGTAGTGACGGCAACAGTCCACAGAACAGTATATAAAATGAAATAGCAAAAATGGTTTAGTTTCAAAAAAACGTTCAGATTTACTTTTTATAGGTGGGAATTTTAAATAATTATTTGAATATTTAATAATTACTGTATATATATTTAAAAAAAAACCTATAATCTTTTTGTCATTGATTGATTTATTATTGAACTTTTTGTTTTATATTTACTTCTCTCTTATTATGTATCTTTCTATGTACTGTATGTTGTTTTGATTTTGTTTGTTGCTAAAGTTTGTATTTTAGTCTTGGAGATATTTTGATATGTGTTCTACACTTTTGGTTATCTTTGGAGGTTTTTTTTGTTGTACCGTACTCGCGGGAATAAATTTCAACTTGAACAGAACTAGAAAATGAAAATGGAGTAAATAAATAAAAAATAAATAAAAAGAGAGCAAAATATGCCGAAGCTTGACATCCGCCTAAAGCAACGCAGTGGAACTCAGAGCCCGTTCATTGATCTTATGTGACCCTAGGCTGTTTGCTCTCAAATAAATTAAGTGAATTTTCTATGGAATTAAAGAATCAAAATGAACATCATGTTGTTTTATAGCAGTTTATTCATTATACAGAACATTTTAAACCATGATGAAAGTATTGTCTTTTGTATCTTAATACGAATTACAGTTAAATCTTAGAAACATGAATAACAGGGAACGGCATTGTACTGCCATTGTGTTGCAACAAGAAAAGTGTTTAGAATACTGTGAGTTTGTATAAATGCCTGTGATTGCCAATATGTATAGGCCTACTGTACTGTAAACTAAAACTTCACAATATAAATTAAACATCCATTGAGTGATTTTAGAAGAACAACCGCGAAGCGAACATTGTCGGTGGAATGGAGGTCGCCCATAGTTTTGCAAGTCAAAACTACAAACTGGTTAAGCTGAATTCGAGCAATCATCGACATGTATTCCAAAATCTGTATCATTAACTATTCACACAAGTTTTTAGTCAAATACCATCCTTGTCTTAGAAAAATCAGTTGTACAACATATTTAAAAAATTATGCCCTCTGGAGCCTGATTTAACAACGTAGGGTATTTCATAGGGGTGTTCTGATATCTTTTGGTTCTGTAATTATGGTAGATTTAGTATTCAACCTAGTATTATAGGTGTATATTACCTAAAATAATCTTACAGGCCCTCTTCTTGATCCGCTCAATGCATGCGGGATCCTATAATGTGCAAGTCCGAGTGGGGACAAGGTCTACAGGAGGTACACCATTAGTGTTTAATGGCTCTTAAAATATATAATTTACTACTTGCCTTGACAATATTATAATCACCATGTAAATCCTATTGAGAATAGCTTGAAGAATAACTACAAGTACTTTAACATTGTCAACTGTTTTTAAAAAGTGGCCATTCAGATCAATAGATTGATGAAATAGTTACTTTTGCTAAAACTAATGTCCATAGTGCAACATTTATCATGTTAAATTTCAAAGCCTAATTATGTAGCACAGTCGCACAGTGCACACGATTGAAGTTCAGACGGATTCACAATTTTGCGATGCTCGATTAAACAAAGATCATCCAGGGAACAGTTAGAATAACTTAACGTTCTCTGCATCATCGACATATTTAAATTGTTTCGAAGGATTATATTTCACATTAACTCACCGATTAATATAAATTAGGACAGTGGAACTCAGAGTAACACTTCCATGCATCTGAAAAATAGAAACCACAAGTAACATAAAGTTCACCACAGGATTCATGGTTGATAAAAATGAAATGAAATACTTCAGTTTCAAAGGCAACGGATCAATAACCATGGTCCCCAGTCTACAGTAAACACACATACACACCCACACACACACACCCACACACACACACACACACACACACACCCACACATACAACTCCAGACATTGACTCACATTAACCAAATGGATCATAAAATGAAGATGATAACAGGCTTATGTTGTGTGGTAGCTGTATTATATTTTATTATTTGCATAAATGATTAAAGCCAACAGATATGTCAGATCTAAGGCATTAAGAAAGCTATTCAACCAAAAAATTTAGACAGAAGTTTCTGTTCAGTTCTCTCTTACAATGCAATGAATAAACAAAAATCATTAGTTACTGTCGGGTTTAGATATATTTTATAATAAAATAGATATTCCTTGCCTACACGACCTTACATGCCTCTCTCCATCGCTTATAACAGATATGTTCCCTTTACAATCAAAATTTCATCGTAAGCTTTAAAGTTGAGCGGCTGATTTCATTTAAGCTCAGTTCTACTAATTTATCTTACGTTGACATACATTTTATTGGGGAAATTTATTAATGCTATGCAACTCCCTCTCATCAGAACTCCAACTGGTTGACGCACCATTATTGTGGTTGCGATATTTAAATAAATCCGCATAAAATACAAAAGTATTATGTGTAAACAGCACATTAATGTAACAACGTCTATCATCGGGCTTCTTAAGAGTATCAATTATTATCCAACATAAAATTCAAATCTAACATAAGAAGTTTACACAATTGATAAATATAACTCTCGGTTCAGAAACAAAATTGAACGAGAGTTGATTCTAATCCTTGACTTTCCGGTTGAGAGCCGAATTATATGCACTCTTTTTCGCCATTGCATATCATTATTAGGGAGCTTTTGATTGCACGACGACGGTAGGACGTAGAACGTAATGACGTCACTTAAAGTCAAGGAGTTTTAGATATGCGACGACGAGTAATCTAGGACGATATGCTAATTATCTATGACGTATTACAATGTTGGCCACACAGATGATAAGGGCTTGTTTTAGTTTTGCGACGACGATGCAAATACATACGTCACCACCGGACATGCTTGAGTGAATTGAAAATAAACACTGTACTAATATTAAATGCCATATTAAATAGGCATATAGGCCTAGGCCTGCCCTTACTACAGGTAATAAATATTATACTATAGGCCTATGGCCTAGGCTTTTGTGGGGTTAGGTTTATACTGTGTAGGCCTAGGCCTAGCTAGGTTAATGATCCAAAGTACAGTACATACAAGCATATCCTTCAATTGTAAAAACAATATTAATCATACTTATATTCTTTCAAATTCTATGTCAAACATATCCATGAATCCTTCAATGTAAAAATAAATCCAAAGCTTCCTTTTATAAATAAAACTGTAAAGTTTTGAACTACTGTAGCATACATACTGTACCAATCATGTCTCTGCACTGAATGAACTTGAAACTGTTGCGTACGCTGTGTATCACATTTCGCGCTTTTTAACAAATTATAACATTGTTACAATTTATTGTCGTGTTCCTCCCCTATAGTAAAC
>NW_022749273.1:53030-66010 GCF_011630105.1 Anneissia japonica
CTACCTATACCATTACCATTATCAATCATTGAAACAAAAGTAATCATATTCATATATAACGTTTAAACTTACAATTTTCTAGCCATATTTTCTTGGTGAACAACAGAGGCCAGCAAGATAACTCGCGAGCTTGAAAACGAATCTATCTAGTGTTGACCGACCTGGTGTTGACATGATCGACTCCCAATTGACGTACTGTGATTGGTCAGAAGTGTAAGTCTGTGACGACGGATTCCCGGCTGATTTCACGTCCTCTACGAATGAACTCGACGAAACCCAAGCATTATAAATATAATTACGCATGCGCATATGCTTTACAATAACGTCATACCGTTCCAAGTAACTCGTCGTCGCAGATCTAAAACTCGCTATTTGCGCATGTGAGAACGTTAAAGTCGTCCTCGTCGAGTAGATTCTGGAACGCAATTTTTGGCCAATCTACGTATGTGAGAACGTAGGACGCCAGGTAGGACGGTCACGCATGAGTGATTCCGTTCTAGCGTCGCGTCGTCGCACAAATCGAAAGCTCCCTACTATCAAACATAGTATACTTGTAAAATTATGATTGAATTATGTTCACACATAATTACGATTCCCTGATTAGTTTTATTGTATGAAATTTCCTAATTTAGTGAAATATATTATAGTTTTAAAGTTTAAGTATTCCAAACAAGCGGTATATCCTTATCAAGATTATTTTTTTTAATAATTTAATATAATATGCTATCAGCTGAGATATATATGAAGTTAATTAACAAACATTGTCATGGCTAATAAATCTAAAATAAGCCATGTTTGTTGTCTAAACAAATGTAACTCTAAATTCTAATTACAATTCTTTTTCAATTTAGCTGACACAAAGAATTAAAACATATTAGGACAATTTATATTAATCCTGCAATTAAAATCTATAAAATTAATTGTAATTATTGAAGAAAAACGTCAAATAAAACTGTCACAGTATATTGAGTAATACATTCACGTTTGTCATTTTATACTGTTTTACTTTTGCTAAGTATTAACATACTTAAAGGTAATGACATGCTCTGCATCAGACTTATTCCAATCATGTGTTGTATTACCAAACATCGCGGAGGTATGTTGCCATTTTAGAGATTGCAATCATAATCCCATAAAAAAACAAACATCACTGCAAGCACTCGCAACTAAGTGTTCACTTATGATGGTACTTTCCCGCCCTGGAATTAACGTAAGCTGTTTCTTCTTTTGTGTGCTGCAGATCTTGATAAGTATGGTTCTCATCACTGGTATCTGCTGTGTATTTCATGTAAGTCTGTCGAGATATGCAAATCGAATAATTTAAATTAAAAATTGATAGACTACAGAATCAAATTGATTGTTAATTGAAATGGATTGAAAACAGTAATGAATATTATAGATACTCAAGGCATTTTATAATTTGGTTTATTTATTTCATATAGTGGACAAAAAAATATGAAATTCCAAAAAAAACCCCAAAAAAACAAAGAAAGTCAGACAAAATTTTAAAAATCGTATAAAACAAATTCAGTAACAAAAACAACATAAACGCTAGTCAATCTAACTATCAATAAATATTTACACTTATAATAGTTGCCAAGGACATCACATCTAATCTAATTTTTCAGATATCATTAAAAGTAATAATATTTTTAAAATTATAAGATACTACAAAAAAAACCGACTTTCTTAATATTGTATGCCTAAGTGTACATTAGTAAAACATCAAATATTGTTAGATACTATTTTTGTAAATGCAGTAGGAGAGAATCTACGGATGTGGGCTGAAGTGGAGAAAGATCATGATAAATCAACTTAATTATTTTAAAACTATACATGTATCAAACATATAAAACTTTCATTATATAAGCCTGTTTCTTTATTCAATTTCTGTTTATTGCAACTTACAAACAGATAAAAAAATAAGCAAATGGATAGTTTTCACATACTCAAGGTCCAAACAAAGAGAAAATGCCAAAGACATGAAACATCAAGACATCAGAAATACATATAAAACTCTTATATATAAATACAATATTAATTGTTTTGGATGAAATAGAAAAATTTGGAAAGGAGACATACAAAAAACAAAAACAAAAAAAACAAAACAAAAAAGAGCTGCAAAACCAAAAAACAGGCCACAGTCAAGGGTTGCGCAGTGCACACCTTCCAGCAAACACCAGAAAAAATATCGATTGTTTTACCTTTTATGTTTTAAGTGTTTATATTATATTATTTTGTTATTATCATATTTATTTCAATTTATCGTATTTGCTTTTCTGACTTTGGCCGGTGGCCCCTGCTGCACCAGTCGCGACTCGACCTTTGTGGATGCGATTCAACATTTGCTGGCGTAACGTCAACTCCATCAAGCCACATACCCACACGTTCAAACAGTGCGTAAAAACTGCCAAACGATATCGAGCCACGACCGGTGCAACAGTTTTCCAATTTTTAAATTTTGTTTTGTTTTGTTTGGTTTTTTTTATTATTATTTTTTTTTTCTTTGTTTTTTATTTATTTTCATTATTTATTGAATCTCTTAACAATCTCATTAAATCATCGAGTGATTCTGATCTTTTTAAAAGAACTGTTTAAAACAGTATGATGAAAGTGTACATGTTACTTTTATGCTGAGGTCTGCTTGGGTAATATTTACAAGTTACAAGATGAAATAACGTGTAAATGTGAAATACAAACTCACATCTTGCTTTCTGGTGTCGGTACTTCGCATGGCTTCAGATTTCTTCTGAAAATACATTATAATCAAAAAATATTAATACCAGAATTGCAACAGATAATGCAAGCCAAATCAGGGCACGGCAAACCAAGGCACGTCAGTCATGTTAGGACGGCAATTCAAGGCAGATGATATGGATAAAAGTAGAGATTGAGATGAAGATAAGATGAAATGAGATCGAAATGAAGATGGAGATGAAAAAGAGATGAGATGGATATGAAAATGGAGACGAGTTTAATATGAAGATCAGATGGAGATGACGACTGAGATAAAGCTGGAGATATGAGATAAGATAGATATGAAGATGGAGATGATATGAGACAGATATGACGGTAGAGGTGGGGATGAAAAGAAGATGAGATAAGATAAGATAAATGAAATGAGATCAGAGGCACTTCATCAATAGTACAAACAATTACAAACATGAAATTTGGTGTCCTTGATAATAAAATTCAATATACAAAAACATTAAATATAAATAACATAGGCCTGAAAAAGATAACATAACTTCATTAAACAGATACAAACTATTTATCATATATTAACCGTTATTAAACCATAAAGAAGATTGTTATTATTTGACAAACCTGTTTAATCCTAATGTAGCAGATCAATCCAATAGCTAGTCCGAAGCAACCAACAAGGACGCCAACAAAAAACATTCCAATAGTCAGGGCTATACGACTAGATGGAACTGAATTAAATACAACCTTAGATCATCAATTGATATAATTCAGGGGCGGATAGGGAGAGAGAGGGGGGTGGGGGAACAACAGTTTTTAGAATAGATAAGTGAGTAACACATAACACTGATATATATTGACATTTTACAAATTTAGTGTCAAAACTGGATCCGCCCCTGTAATTATAATAGTAGCGATTTCAGTGTTAGTACGTTAAACCTGGATGTCTATGTTTAATAAATAGGTTGGCATATCTACTAATCTGAAAAGTCCAAAACTGGAAATGAATAAAACTAGAAAAATATACGTTTAAATTTGATACACAAATAATTTAAAAATCAATCATTCAATATTTTTTAAATTGTAATAGTTACTTCAGGTAACATAAAAGAAGATATCATTTTAAATACAGTTTATAAGATAATCAGCATAAATTGTCCTCTATGAATATTTTTGTAGACTTATATCGGTAGGGTACATGTAAAGTTCGTCTGTCATCTAAGTCTAACTATCCATTGGTACGTGTACGAAATAACGACATAGTTTATTTTGCTTTAAAGCCCCATTCCCGGCAAAATTTCACTAAAAACTGATTTTTAAAAAATATGCATTTGCATTACTCCAATTATTATAAATCATGGAAAAATATTGGCATGAATTTTAGTTTTACGCAAAAGAATTAAAAAAAAAGAGAAATACAGACTATTTCTCATAAAATATTACCATTTTCTCGTCCGCATTTATTTTTTGTGTGGAACAAAAAAAAAAAAAAAATCAAATTTCAGTCTTATATTACATTTTTTTCATTGTCTAAATTCAGTTAAACTAGCAATTCCGTATTATATTTATAAATCTTTATAACATTATACAAAAATTAGATTTTTCTTAAAAACTGAAATTTTTCCGGGAATGGGGCTTTAAGTAGGTCTACAAAATACTAAACACAAATATCAAAGCCTTTTGTGGCCGAACAAAAATTACCTATGTTACATGTCTTCAATGGTTCTGTTGTATTAACCTCACCGTTCTCAGCATAACACGTGAAGTTCGTTTTACAAAAATCTTCATTAATTTTCACAGATGCCGTAAGTTCCCCTTTTTCATTCTTTTCCCCATCTTTGTGTATCATTAAAGAAGACGGGTTGGGATGACCCTTTGCAGTGCATGTTGCAGTGCCAGCTTGTAATTCAAATGTAATTGCAATATCTATTTTAATTGAGAATGAAATTAGATTTGATTAATATTGAAAATTGTTTTTTATAATATACTACAATATATTAAGAATAACTAAAAACCTCTCACCTGGAAATGTTTCTTTATTGCCCAAAAAAAAAAAAAAAAGAAAAAAAAAAAGGAAACGTGATGAAGCCATACCATCGTTTGATATACGATAACTTACGGTAATATGGCCATGATTTAAATAATTAGTCGTCTTGATACCTAAGGGTGACAACTGCACCATACCACAGTAAAAAAAAATGTTGGTGAAAAAGAGGGATACGGCATCACTCTTTAAATATCAATATTGTCTTGAGGCTCCTTGTACAACCACCAAGATATGATAGGCCTAGTGCCAGCTTGTTAAAAATAAGGCTTACCAATAAACTACAGAGACAGTTGTAAAATACAGTTTGCCCTTAAACCAAAGAAATTGATTGTTTATTCTAGCTCTATGGATCTTTATTGCCTACGAACAAGTATACACATACCTGAACAAAAGATAACATACTAAAACTAAAACACTTAGTTGAATGCATTGTCAAATAATTTTATTTTTTTGCTATTTGATGAACCATAATGTTGAAGTAATTTAGTTTATTACATTATTACCCATAAATTTGAGATAATTAGTTTTATATTTTCATTTAATGTTAACCCCTGATGTCGATTAGTTAAAGGTTGTAAACATGTGGACTATGAACTGATATGAATTTTAGGGCAAATAGAAAAATTTATTAGATTATCACTCCCGCCCGCGTCAGAAATTTGGGAAATATTGATGCGGGAATAAAAAAAAAATAACCACCCTCCCTCATCAATTAAAAAAAAAAAGAGTGATATAAAATCTAATAATTTTTTTTATGTATGAGGCAAGGTAAACAAAATATAAACAGAACGGCTGGTTGGAAAATACCAGGAATAAACAAAGCGTGGATGATAGGTTTTATCAGGGAACAGTGAAATTACATGAAATGATCTCGAACTACCAAGGCGTGCTAATCCTAGTAAGTAAGTAAGTATTTATTTGGAAATTACACCTTTTGTAATGACACATGAGCCTTAAGGCAGTTGATAACAAGATACCAATAAAGGAACATACAAGAAAAGAAGAATAGCCTACCGTATATTATTGTCTCAACATATCATTACACCTTTATATCGGTGGCACACACAAAGGTGGGGCATCCACAATGTTCATATTAAAAAGAACAAACAAATTAAAAACAGAGAATTAAACAATTAACAAAAATTTATACAGAAAAGGCCTACACTAACAAATTGAAATTTGCAATTAAAGAGTACTACTCCAGACAAAGAGAGAGGGGGTCACCGACCAGGTGACTATAGAGCAGAATTCATTTATAATTACAGTATATATTCATTTATTTATTTATTTGTAAATAAATGAATATAGTATCCTATTATGTACCTATTGTTCGCTATTGTTCTTGTCTAATTGCCCCTGCTGTGTCCTAGTTGTTTGGTCATAAACAAGCGGTACCGATACTCAAGTGAAAAGGATGGAAATATCACCACCAACGTCAAAAATTTCTCTTAGACTTCAAACCAGTCATTTTTTAAAAAACTCTTTTGTGTTTTTTTTTTTACAAATATACAGCAATTTAACACAATTTCACTGTTCCCTGGTTTTATAAAGTATACAGTAAAATCAAAATATACACATACATATTATTTTCAAGTTAATTTGATTGCTGTTTTTTCCCTCTTCTCCTCTGAATTGATTACTTTCAGCTTTACACATATACCTGCCACCATCAGTTGCACTTACAGCTTCAATGCGTATTTCAAGAGCTACTTCACTTGTAGTAAATCTAGTGCTGTCTGTGGTGCTGAGTGCTTGTCCATCATTATACCATGTGATACTTGGGACTGGGTCACCATCAGGTTTACTACAGTTCAAGATCACTGGTTCACCTTCATAAACACTAACTGTTGAGGCAGTGAGGACAGGCTTGTCTAGATCTGAAAATTTATAGAAATTAATACTTTGTATGATAAACAAATAAAGGAAAAAGTATTGCTACTGATCTAATTTGCCGGGCCTGATCTAATTTGCCGGGCCTGTTTATAATAAATTGGTGAATCATTTCAATAATTTGCTAAACATTATTCAACACTGTCTAATATACCGGACATTTGTATGCTAAAATATAAAAACATTTACTTTTCCTGCCGCAGTCAAGCTAGAGTTCACTCATGTGACTAACATACTTTACTTTCATGTCCCAAGGCTTCTATAAGCATGCGGCCTTTTCAATATATTAAAAACATAAATACAAATTAAGTGACGGTTTCTAAATAAGTATCACTGCAGTACATATGTTTTAGTACATTATTGGAAAAATTCACATCTTTGATCGACATTGATTGAAAGGACTAAAATACGTTGAATTGATGATTATATTTGACTCCTCTGGCCTTATGATAACAATGTTTAAAGCAAATAAATTATGCTTTCATTAATAAATATTTAATAAACAAACAAATACAATATACTCGAGGTTATGCAAGTATGAACATTACATTCATGTTAACTGATACTGTATAAATACTATTTATTTTGCTCTATAAATTGAATGGTGTCACTGCTCTGATAAAAAAACAACATAAAATGTTGATTTGTACTTTACCTTGTAAAATATTGCTACTAGTATATTATTTTGCCCTAGTAAAATTAAAAATAAATTAAAAAGTGAAGTTATTGATTTTTATTTGTTTTCTATTTTTCAGGTCCTTGGTTCAAACCCAATGATTTGTTTCTTACTACAATCTCTCTTTTAAAATATTTTGTGTAGAGCAAATAAAGCTAAAAAAAATGGAAAATCTGAATTTCGTTTAATAAATTTATGTACTCCAGTTATACAGTTTGCTTTTCGATTGAAAATTCAGGTTAGAAATATTTTACTACTTTTACGATCACCTCTCGCCAGTGACGTAACTAGGTTTTGGCGCCCGTGGGCAAGAGTAGAAAATTGCAAAAAATACTATTTTCAAAAAATAGTATTTTGAAATAAATTGATATTGGTTGTATAGACATTAACCATATCCTTTCCCCAATTATAATATAAAATAAGCACTGTTCTAGCTCTTAAATGGTAGGTTCTTTCTTACCAGGGGTGGCGTCAGGATTTGCCCGACGGGCGGAAGGGGATGCCCCGACGAGGGGGAAGATTTCCTCGAAGAGAGCAAAGTTGCATGATCGAGCGTTGCCTAAAATCTTCAGAAAGTGGCCTAGAGGCCGACATTTTTTGACAATTTATGGCTTTCAAATGCTTATTTAATCGATTTTAGGGTCTACTAATATTTACAAAATACATATAATTTTGTTTCTCCCCAACAAATCAAGGTTTTTCTCCCCGACGAAGGGGGGGGGGGGCGCAGCTATCCCCGAAGGGAGCCCTGGCGCCATCCCTGTTTCTTACTATTAAAACTGCATTACATTGTTCGGGACTTTGTATTGCAATTTTACCATTATCCTAATTTGTAAGGCTGTTGTATTTATCGCATACATCTCTCAGTATTCTTATTGTAGTCTTGTAAGTTGCTGAATTTTTAACATTGTTTAAACTTGCAACTGAATTTTGTTTGCTTTTGTATCAGCAAATAAGTTAATAACATGATCAAAGTTAGCAATGTTGTCTGCTTCATCACGCTCAATACTAAGTAGTGCCAAAGCAGATAGTCTGGCTTCCCCATCGTGGCTCTGAGATATGGGAGGATGAGCTTTAGTCATGTAGTCATTACAGAATTGGATAAAAAACAAGAGAAACGGTTAAAATGGACTGAAAAGAAATCACAATCTATGAATTGGCCTATAAAAACAACTACATTCGGATTCTTATTAAAATATATCAATTTCGTCGTGTTTTTCTAAAAAGTGCATATTTTTTTACTCTCATTCTCCCATTTCAGCGCCCCCACAAACGTGGCGCCCGGGGTACGTGCCTCCATTTGACCCCCTCCCCCTAGCTACGCCACTGACTCTTGCCAATAATTAGTCATTGGTTTTGGGGATTTGTTTGTCCAAACTTTTATAACGTTTGTCCAAAAAAAAACAACTAATTTCAAGGATCGATATGTGGTGAATACAACTTAATAATTTACTATTTAAAAAAAAGTTAAACAATTTTTACGTATACTCAATACAGAATGCAAACTCTGCCGTACTTACAATATACAGTGAGGATGGAAGGATGGAAATTTTCGTAGTCTCCACTTTGTGTCTGTATCTGACATTGAAATCTTCTTTCAGTATCAGTCCTTACTGGCTTTGCAATAACCAGGTCAGCATTCCCAGGAATTCTTCTCAAGCTGTAACGTCCATTGACAGTCTTTACATCATTTACAATACTAACTGAAATAACATATCCTGCTTCATGTACTTCATGCCATATGATAGCTACAGGTGTAGAGGTAAATTTTGAAGAGTCACATGGTATCACTACTTCATCATCACCTTCTTTGGCCACCTGGTTAGATGTTGCCACAGATTGGCTACGTGTCACTAAAACAATGCATATACATTTTGTAGGCATAGTCTTTGTTGTAAATAATCATATATAAATTTAAGATAATATGTTTAAATAATATTTTTTCCGGTGCTAGTCATAATTATTCATCATCATCATCATCATCATAATAATTATCATCATCATCATAATCATCATCATAAATATCATCATCCTTATCATCATCATCATCACCATCATCATAATTATCATTATCACGGTCACCACCATTATTCTTCCAAATATAGGTTGCCATTCTGTGGTTAGTTGGCACCACCTGCTCGCTAATAACTTATATTATGAATGTTCTAAAATTACATATCTGTTATTTACATGTTTTATAGTTTATAAGATACTAAACTTGAAACATAACACTTAATAGTACATTAAACTGGCGCAACATACCGTTAGGTATACCCAGCAACAGTAACATCAAATAAACTTGGATGCACTGAAACAGAGATACCGAAATTAAGGAGTTGTTATAATTAAAACATTTACACTCAATCATAAAATGAAATCCTAATTGCATTTTTAATAGACATTGTCTATTTTCTGTTTATGTTTTTTGAGTGCCGTAGTGCCAGTATATTTATATTAAATTACTATTTTGGAACCTGCCGTATCCTTATTTATTTTTTTATCTCGCCCACCAATGCCATGAAATCTCATGATAGGTTATATTTTAATTAATTTCAAAATTAATTAAATAAAAGTATTAATTAGCCTGATTTACTGAACTGTTTATACGTCGCCGATACGGCGAAGCCCCCTGGAAGCCACGGATATTTGATAAGTTATGGCGAATTCTTATTAATTATTTAATAGGAATCGAGTTACTATAATATGACTTCATGTAGGCTATGCTTTCTAAAGTTGAAATCAGCTTCCAAAACCAAAACATTTGAATGAAACAAGAAACAAAGTGTATGCAATGTTACCATCTAATTAAGTGAAATTCTATATTTTGGAAATTTTGCATGAAATCTGTCAACCACGCTTTCATGGTCGATGTTGCTTCACCTATCACGATGTATTCCAACCATCATGAGGCTATCTAAATGAGCATTTGTCATAACAGAACGCAAATTATTTTGAATTAGTCTCATTGAATTATTATTATTATTATTATTAATATTATTATTATAGTTATTTTTATTGTTATGAAAAGTTAACACAAACAATATGGTGGCTAAACGAATATTACATGTAAATATTTGTTTTTATTTTACGACAAAACTTATCGTCTTCCCCGACGTGGGGGGGGGCTATGCTTCCCCGACGGGGGGGGGTTATAGCCCCAGCCCCTCTGGCGCCACCACTGCCGATACGATCGTGAGCGATAAATAAAGTGTGTCCTCCCTAATAAGATTAGTTTTTTTACTTCGCATATCCCACACTGCGGTCTATCGAAAATCATCAAAATCTCCTTTCAGTATAAATTTTTAACTGTTCAGTATAAATTTTTAAGTTTGAAATATTTCCAATAAAATATTATAGCCTATTTCACAAGTATCAATACTAGAAACGGAAAATATCACGTCTGCCGTTTTTATGTGGTTTTCCACTAGGCGAATCTATTCGCGAGAATTAAAGCGTCGGTTCGCTTCCTGAGCTCTGATTGGTTGCACATTTTCGTTTCGCAAAACGCTCTCCGATAGAACTGTGAATGCGCGTGCGCATGAAACGATGCTTTTGATTTGCGCGAATAAATGGAAAACAGGCTTACCTAAATCGAACGTAAGATAAGCCTGTTTTCCAAAGTGTGTTGACCAATGACACAAAAAGCATATAGGTCTCGAACTCACGATTGAAAACGTCGCCCTACACCTGATGCTAAAATATTTTTAACTGAATAATCAAAAACTTTTACTTTAATACTTACATTGCATGTTGTTAACAATCTCATTGTGTTCACTATCGTCCTAAAAGCGAAAATGAAATATTTCTCATTGATTTTTCCCGACCTGTTTGAAGGCCTCCCTGATATAACGGCAAAGCATAGAAATAGAGGTGGCTTATGAGATTACAAAGAAGAGTAAGAGAAAGAGGTGGGAGAGATTAAAAGAAGTTAAATAAGAGATAAAGAAAAGTAGGTCTATACACACACTACACAATCAAGCCATCTTGTAGTTCATTGGTCAGGATATTGTTTACCTTGAGTGAATTCACCTTCTTTCTGTACATAGCATTTTAGATTTTAGAGACTGAAAAGCAACTGAATTAGGCGACCACAACTGAATGAGGATGAACGAGATGTTTATCAAAGAATGTATAAAAAACAAGAAAAATAGTGTTCTACTTACCCTGTTGCGGTTCGAAAATGTAATATACGTAACTACATAGTCACGTAAAGCTATCGATTACGAGAAAATGTGTTTCGATACAAATCATGATAGTTTCGACTCAGTTATATTTGGTTGCCTACGAAAAGATAACAAAACATTGACGGAAATACATAGTCCTATACAGATAACTTTCACAAAGGCCGAGATTGCAGATTAATTTGCTTACTTTAGTTCTGTGTTATTGCTTTGCTTGTTTACTTTAAAAACGTCAATGCTCTTTCATATTTGTACTTCCTGTATTCTCTTTAATACACAAAAATTCTGAAGAGTTATTCAAGTACACTTGACGTTCATGCTTGTAATAACCCAGTGTATGTGGCCCAAGGCCCAATAGTGTGTAACGGAGTTTGGGTGTAGGCGTCTATACATTTTCGGATTCTCCCAGGGGAGCATCCTAGCCGGCGGATGATTCTAACGCCAAGGAAGCTTTTCCCAGGAAAGCGATCCATTTTTAAGTTGCTCAAACTCTTTTAAGATAGTATAATACATATACTCCAATAGTATCGAAATGATCGCCATAGTGTCGGGATTCAATATTTCGACATTAATTATGTCATCGACATAATTAATGTCTAAATATTGAATCCCGACACGATGGCGTGCATTTTGATATTTGAAGTATACCTATTATACTATCTTATCTGAGATTAATCCGTGGACCTTTCGGTTTTTGATCAAACTCTTTTTATATTAAACTACCTTTTTGTATACTGGTACTGGCACATGGTGATGGTCATTTATAATACGCCTTTCCCCTGTGGTTATGAAGCGCAAGCGAAGCCTCAATAGTTCATAAAAACAGTGGCAGACATACGATTGATCATCACTCAGAACCCCATGCATCACAATGGTACAGTCTCACAGTTTAGGCAAACAAGTCTTGAGTATCGCAATATTTTGAAAAGAGTTTAAAAAAACTTCTGTCAAGTTATGCATAATTTTCTCCTTTTACCCATTCTCGATCTCCATTACCATCTCGTTACATTTTGTTTTTGTCCCAAAATTATAAAAGGAAAAAAATTGCATTTCTGAGCATCCTCGTGTTGTCTGCTTTGTTTGTCTTGTCTCCTGTTGTCCTGGTCTGTCCCGGTTTTGGCTTTGGTTTTTCTGTGTGTTTATTTCAGGGCAGCCCTATACAAGCTCCGCTTTCTGGGTTTCGCCCCTTAAACTTGGCTGGTTATTTATTAATTTATATATGCATTATTATTACTTTTGAAAAATAAATGTTCTTTTGAACTTGAACTTGAACTTGTGATGAATTTTACTGGGTTGGATTTAATCGGTGTGAACCCCAAGAATAAGTCCAAATACTTATTTCTAGTGGTCTTTCTGATTGGGCACTACATCGAGAGACAATCCCCCTTCTCATTTTCGATTAGTGTAGGCCTACGCTGGTCTTTTAATAATAATAACATGCATAGTAGCCGCATGCATACGGAACCGACGGCTGGAGCGTCTC
>NW_022749274.1:0-559 GCF_011630105.1 Anneissia japonica
TACTTTAACGTAATGATGTCCTAAACAATTATCAGTGTCTAGTTTTGGTGTAATAATGTTCTGAGGCTTATTAGTAATGGAGAAAGTAGTGAGCAAGGGGAAGAGGAGGAAGAAGAGTTTTTTTTTTATAATAATCATTCAAATTTAGTGGTAGATTTTAGGGTGCAATTTTTCCCTTCTCACTCAGTTTGTCTGTACAACACCTGTCTCTTATACAGTTTGTCTGTACAACACCAACATCACCTTTAATTTCTTAATAATGATACATTTAGTCCAAAATTGGCTTTGGTTGACTTTTCTGTCATGGTGAGATGCCTTTTGTAATTTGGAGTAGTTTTCCTATATTTTTTAAAAGTCTCAGCAGAGGTACTAGGCCACCATGCATTACTTTTGTTGATCTTGTGTTTGTACATTGGGCAAGAAGGTAAAATACCCCAAATTTTAATGAAGAAAACGGTGGAGTAGTGCCAAAGTCCGAGCCAGCGAGTCATGCAAGCCAATGCGCGAGTCATGCGAGCCATGCGAGTCATACATTTTAATTTTTTTTTTCATTTTTCCA
>NW_022749275.1:0-235 GCF_011630105.1 Anneissia japonica
TACTTTACAATATTATCACTAAGTTTTCCCAATACATAAACACATTGATACAAAATACTGCATGTTAAATTCATATTTAATAAATGACAAAACAAAAATTATACAAAATAAATATTAGGGCTTTAAGGCTGGACTATTTAATTCTCTCCTGTTTTGCAAACAAAAATAAGTATGTAGTTAATAATCAGCCAATAAATACCAAAAACCGACAATGAACTTTGCTTTGCTTCCAGTA
>NW_022749276.1:0-1352 GCF_011630105.1 Anneissia japonica
CCCTTTTTTAATAGGTTAAACGATCTATCTTAAATTTTCTTTCTTGAGTTTGGGACTATGTGTTAACTTAGAAGGCAAAGGTGAGCAAGTACAAGCTTTAACATAAAAAAAAATGCGCGCGAAGCGCGCGAAAAATGTTTTCGTTGGAATTGATCAAAACTCCCTAAAATGTGCAATTTTTAGAGGAAATTGGCCTACTTCAACAAAATATGCGATTTAAAATTTGAGATTTTCAGGCACTTTCCCGGGTGAAAAGGGCATTCACCGGGGAAAGACTTTCCACAGCTGGATATTTTCCCCCGGTTATTACGCCACTGCGGAGGATACCTGGCGGCTTAAATCAAATGCGCTATGGACACTTTTTGAAGTGGAGAATGGGTAGCAGGCAGGGGTATTGTGATATCTGTTCATTATATCTTCCTTTTTATTCTTGTCTTTATTTTTCTCTTCTCTTTTCCTTTCTCTTTCTTTCCCCTTCTTTCTCTTTCCCTCCCTCTCCCCTCTTTCTTTTCTCTTCTTACCCAGCCCGCCCGGTACGACGGCTTGGTCAGCCCGGTAAAAACCGCTGTCTCGGGGGGGGGGGAAACAGTCTGCCCCTGCCCCGCCTGTTACGCCACTGTTTATAAGATGAATGGGAATATGAATCATGCAGATCTGGAATAAAATTTAGGTGGTGGGGTCAACATTCCTCCCCAGGGAAAATTTCGATTTCTAGATGGCGGGAAATGAGCTTTCCCGACTTCTGAGGTGTCTTTTAATTACTTCTTTGTTCTTCAAGATTCAAGGTTTTCCCATCTTGAAAACGGTCTGGTAATTTTTTCCCATTGTTATTACAGTAAATAGGGCTTATGTGTGTATACATACATAACAGTTTAAAAAAAATGAGTAGTTGCATACGAATTTTCCATGAATCGATGAATCCCAAAAAGAAAGGGGGGTCCGGGGTTTCTTCCCCAGGAAAATTTTGATTCCTAGAAGGCGGGAAATGAGCTTTCCCGACTTCTGAGGTGTCTTTTAAATTAAAGTCATTAAAAAATACTTCAGAAGTCGGGAAATCTCATTGTTCACCATTTTACAAGAAATCAACATTTTCCCGGGAAGAACTCGAACATCCCTTTCCCTGGGTTCATTGATTCATTATAATAATTTTCAAGAGGGGAACACCTTGAATTTTGAAGAACTTAAAAGTAATTAAGTTCTTCAAAGGTTTTCCACTCTTGAAAACTTTCAGATAATTTTTTCCCATTGTTATTACAGTAAATAGGCCTTATGTGTGTATACATACATAAAAAAAAAGATTGAGTAAGTTGCATATGTAGTTTTTCCATGAATCGATAAATCCCAAAAAGAAA
>NW_022749277.1:0-1024 GCF_011630105.1 Anneissia japonica
ACTAGCCTTGGCCTAGCTAGCCTATGCAGGCTTAGCTAGGGGCTAGGCCAGAGATTTCAAAAACTGCGTGATTGGTAGCAAGCCAAATCTTTGACAGAAAAAGGCCATAACAGAAACTCAATTTTACATAAAAGATTTGTTTGTACAATATTTATTTTGATAGGCCTTGGTCTTTTAAAGCTGGGGCTAGACGTTTTGTAGGCGGCCGCTGGTGCAGTAGTAGGTCTAGCCTAGGCCTAGGTTAGGAGGTCTACTACTACAGTGCTAGGCCTAGCTAGGCTAGGGTCTAGGGTGGACCGGGTCTAGTAGGCTAGGCCTAAAACATCTGCCAATTGAAGCCTAGGTTGTAACCTATTATTTGTCTAAGCTTCATAGTAAATTATTATTATCATATCTGAAACATTGTTTATTATCTAAAAAGAACCAAATTAAATATGTTCGCCTTAACTACCGATTGCATCGCCCGTGACTTCCGTCAACAAACACATGCGAGCGATTTTTTTTTCTGCACACTGCTTACTTAGCTTGTTGCATGCATATGCAAGCCATGCAAGGTTTAAACAAATTAATGTTGGTGGTGCACTTCACATCTTGTGCTCAAGATGAAAAAAAACGATCGTTTTTCGTCGATTATAGGCATTTTTAGTCGATTTTCATTATTAAAAAATAAATAAATAAATTTAATAAAATTTGTATTAGTTTTTGTAGATCAGTTTAGTCTAGTTTTAGTTAATACTAGGCTAATTACAAGATATTTTGTATAGATATTTCAACTAGCAATCATTTTTTTTAATTTGCTGGTTTGTGAATTTTTACCTAGCAATTATGACAAACCTACTAGCAAATTGCTAGTTTGCTAGCGTGAATTTCGAGCCCTGATTTATTTTCTCCTCCGTCTGGATGTTTTAGGCAGACTGTTTGCTGAATAAAAAAACTAAATTTTATCTTATATTTTATTCTGCCCTCCGATGATCTTTAGAAGAATAAGTTCGCGAACAAGGTATAAAGGAAGTCTCGCCTTAGC
>NW_022749278.1:0-1549 GCF_011630105.1 Anneissia japonica
GCACCTTCCCTTGCGGTTATGAAGCGCAAACCAATTAAGTCTCAATTATTAGGAAAACAGCGGCAGGTATAAAACTGGTCACCATTCAGGGACTAAATAGTACAGTCTCAAACACAAATTATACAGATTACAACAATTAAAAAAAGGAAAAAGCAGAAGAAAGTGACAGTAAAGTCTTAAGTGCACGTTTAAAAAGATTAGGATCTGAAATATTTCGAAGGTCAGTTGGAAGATTATAGCTATAGTGGTATAGTGAAATGTAGACGATGAGAAACGTGTTGTACGTGCATGGGTACGTGCAGGGATACGTTGGTCAAGAAAACCACATAAATAGTTTGAAGAAAAACCATGGATACATTTGTATACGGTGAGAATAATTTTGAAAATAATTCTGTTATTAACTCCAGCCAATGGAGACCATTGATGAGAGGAGCAGAGTGTGTACGAGAACCACATGAAAAGACTAAGCGAGCAACCGAGTTTTGCAATTTCTGCAGCCTATCAATATCTTTCTTGAAAAGACCACCATATAGAGCGAGTTGTAGTAGTCAATTCTTGATAGGGCTCTAATTGCCGCATTTTCTTCGAGTCCTCCACAAGTTACACAAGTGGTAACGCACACTACTACATACTTTACTAACCTGGGAACATAAATCTAGTGTGGATTCAAATGAACACCCAACTTACGAGCACTCTTAGAGGCCTTTACGAGGGATCCGTTAACATTGAGTTGGATATTCCTAACTAAAGGTAATGACTGTTGACGTCTAGAAATACAAACCAGAAGCTCAGTTTTATCTTCATTAAGCTTTAATTTATTCAATGTCATCCACTGTTTAATGTCAGAGATGCAACTAGTTAGCCGACAAAAAGACTCCTCAATACTAAAAGGATTCGAAGGATTAAAGTGCAGGTACAATTGAAGGCCATCAGCATAGAAATGAAAGTTAACATCATACTGCCTGATAATATTACCTAGTAAGCTAATTATGAAGGTATAATGTAAAAAAGCAGGGCCCAACCACAGAACCCTTTGGCACACCATACTTAAGTCTTCGAAAAGATGACTGGTCAATGAAGTCAAAAGCTGCTGACAAATCAAAAAGTACAAGGATCATTCCAAGTTTCTCATCGAGAGCATGGGACAAATCAGTGTACACTTCAAGAAGACCTATGGTATTTTCTATATGGAAATTGGAAATCTTCACGAAGAACAAAGTCATCAAGATAGAGGGAAAGTTGATTTTAAACAACAACACGCTCAATGAGTTTACAACAATATATGAGATTTGAAACAGGCCTGTAATTGGATTTGTCTATGTACAAGATGTGTCAAGATAGATATTCATATTGTCTTAACAACTCAAATTACCAAAATTTAAGTTGAAATGTAATTATTAGGATATTAAGAATGCCTGTTTAAAACTATATTTAGGTTTCGTACACGTAATTTACCATCATCAAAGCTAAGTCTCTTCCCTCCTCCAATCCACTGTACATATAAATTCTCATAGATGTTTTTTGCTCGGGCAATCTCGATCATTTCCGT
>NW_022749279.1:0-5398 GCF_011630105.1 Anneissia japonica
ATTTGAGACTATGCACAAACACATATATATATACATTTATATATATATATATATATATATAAATATATATATATATGTATATATATATGTATATATATATACATATATATATAGGTATAGGTTTCGATGTGTTGGGGGTGGGGTTGTCAGGTGTTACTATTAGTAGTCCAAGAATTCCCTATCTATTACACAACAAGCCAGATTTATACCCAGGGTAGAGTGCGAGGAAAAGTTTCAGCGATTATTTGTATCTCTTGCCTAACGATCTCACAATTGTTCAATGATTCTTTTGGCAGCTGCAGAACATATTTTCCCATTGATGTTTTATTTATGATTTGGTGGAAGCACATAATCATGCTAACTGACCTACAAAGGGTTAGTTAGCATTTTATATCACTTATTATAATAATTAATTCCTAATTAAAGCTTTACACATTCCCATTACATGTTATATGAGATGACAGAACATTCCCATAATCCCTTGCATTTCCATTTGTCAAATGGCTACAATTGCTGCCTTGTTCATCTACATACTCTACCTCTGACCCCAATGACCTAAGTTTATCAGCAACTCGAGTTCTATTTTTCCATGAATGATACATCTTTGAGTATTTATACACAGCAAACCTTGTAATTTGAATTGCGAAGACAAAGCTTACTAACCATAAACCTAAAGAACCTATCTTGAAGAAAAGGAGAGGGGTTGGGTGCATCCATTCACAATACATGAAATACAGACCCACTACCATCCTACTGAACAGGAATGTAAACATAAACAAAATGTCATTTATTTCATACAAGATTGAGTACTTTCGACCTGTTTCACGCATGAACCATCGAATCTGTAGCATCGGGTTGGAGAGTTCGCTGCCAAATATTGATGCATTTACTTCTGTTCCTGATCTTTGCATATACAGTGATCCAAGAATGCCAATAATTGTAATGCAATGATGCAGTAACATAAACAAGGTGTCATTGTCAAAGAAGTATAAACACCAACAAAGGTCAAACATGAAGTATCCAACACACACCACCATTGTCAAGTTCTCATACACGTTGGACTTTCCACCTGAAAAAATAAGACAAACGATTACAGCACATTAAGAAATACAAATATGGTACTAGTCTATGTATTAAATTACCAAGATGAACGAATCAATGTCAAATAAAGAGGAATTTCTGTATTTAATTTTTATTTATATCCAGGCAAATCACAAAATCTATAAGATAATTTGAGATTACAAATTCCCACCCTGTTGCCCCATATTATTATTGAAAAAATAATGGCATTTATATACATTATAGCCTTTTCCCAATAATGAAAAATTCTTTGAAAATCCACACTAATTCAGATTAACAATAAATGTTTATCATGTCATATTTGTCATTTATAGAATACCAATTTTTTTTTTCATATTTTATCATTAGACCTAATTTGACACACCCCCACCACACCCCCTCAGGATGGAATGCATGTTACAAATTAACATTGTTACAATATGATTTGTTATATTATTGTTAAAATATTTATTGTATACTGTAGCTTATTTTTATACAGCATGTATTGCACCTGCGATATTGATGGACAATGCAATTGGGCTGTTTTTAGATGGGCTTTGCACCTGTTTGCCCTCTCCACCACCTGTCTCTTATACACATCTAGATGTGTATAAGAGACAGCATTTATATATATATATACATATATACATACATAATATGCATACATATATATATATAAAGGTAGCCGTTAACACTGTTAAATCATATATAATACATCAAAGAAAGGTAAATACAGTGTTCGAATAAAGGACTTAATAAATACATCGTGTAGCATAGCTCTCAACGAATGTAGTCCTGTAAATAAATGAATAAAGAAATCGTGTAACCATGGATTATAAATAAATCCAAAACATGCAGACATGGTTACAATCACGATAGCATGAATCAATGTAAGGATACGGCAATTCCACTCATAACTGCGTTGTGGGTTCATTAGACAGATGATATTGTACAATGTTGTCCATGTAAGCACACTTGATACTATGGCCCAGCTTAGAGATTGATCCATTACCATACCCTATAAAAGACTGTCAATTTCATATATTAAAATCATAAAGCACTCTCCAGACTATCAAATTTTATTTGACAAAACATGTAACATGCCTAAATATGGTCTTAGTGACATCACATCGTGACTATATATGGGCATAAAACTACATTCTTTTGTCAAAGAAAATTTGATCGCTAGGGCAGAGCTTCAAAGCCAGTTTAGACAGAGCTTCAAAGCCAGTTTAGACAGAGCTTCAAAGCCAGTTTATACAGAGCTATTAATGGTGAATAACACTTATCAGTATATACACTAGAACCCCTATTAAGGGGACACCTTTGGGACCAAAAAAAAGTTCCTCTGAATAGGGGTATGCTGTAGTGTTAAAGATATACTTTCTCTTGTTTTGTGGCCAAAAAAGTGTCACCTTATTATAGGCGTGTCCCCTTACAGTAATAGGTGTCCCAAAGCTGGGGTTCTACTGCATATATTTTGAAATCTAGGCATGACATTTTGGTCCTTAAGCGTGAAAGCATGAGACAGACGACTCCAAATTTGTCTCATTGCGAATGTGTTGTACACCAAAATAATCTAATTGATCAGTGGCACTGGTCATCCTTTACTAAACATACAGACTGTAGAACAAACCACTATCTAAGGTTATGTGCATGATGACAGTTGTTGTGCACTGTGTAAATGAACTGCTATGCGCAACTGAATTCAGGCTTTGTGTAAACAGGCCTTTTCAATGACAATGATTGTTATCAATACTAAAAGCTTGTTTTAGGCTTAATCTACTGATCAAAGACCCACAGATTGGTTTCCATTGTTTTATATCTATGGAGGTATACTACATTATTTTCAGGTCCTTCAATTTTCAAGGACAGCTATGGGGTTGTATTTCTTGTAAAAGCTGCAACCAAGGAAAGTCAGTAAACCAGTTGTTAGTTGGATCAGTTGGATTATTATTTGAGCAATTAAACAATCACCAAAACATTTACATGAATCTAAACCTTTAATTTTTTGAGTATGTCTTTTAGAATGAATGTGGTTCGAAGTGAAATTTTTTCTGAGGGCAAATAGAAACATTTATTAGAATATCACTCCCGCTTGCATCAAAAAATTCGGAAATATTGATGCGGGAATAATTTTATTGTTATTTATTTTTTTTTTTTGTCGCATCATTTATTTTAACTGCATAAAAACTTTGGAGAAAACAAATGCTCACAAAATATAAAGGAATTGGCTCCGAATTTGGCAGACTATAAACTCTTCAAAGTGATTAGATCAGACATTGGGTCGCCGTAAAGTTGAAAATGCAAACCCATTCTTTATTATAAACTTGTTTACTGTTGCTAAAAATAAACAGCTTGCTAACTGCAGTTAAAAATAGACAACACCGCGGTCTGTCCGTATAGAGACTCACCCAGTAGACTGATCAAATAATTAATTTACAACGTTTAGACTTGCGTGTTCCACAGCTGCTGCGGCTAAAAATAGGCAACACTACGGCCCGTCCCTACCATGGTCCCTACAGATACCCGCCTAATGGCTGATCGGATTGTTGATTCACAGCATGATGAAGACTCACATGTACCGCAACAGAGAGAGACTCCCGCTGCTAAAAATAACTTGTTACATAATGCATTACAAGTGGACGGTCTTCCCTGTGATAGGTGTGTTTGGTTGGATTGATTGTTATTGGGCAAAAACTAACCTACGACATCAAGAAACTTTAGTTAGGCAAAGGCTGGCCTAGCTCGAGGTAAAGACCAAAGCCTAGGCGCGTAGGCCTAACTATGATTAGGGTGTTCCCATCCCTTTGACGCTTGAGTAATGTCTGATTTTTTCACAGGAATATAGGCCTGGGCCTAGTTTTGGATAGGGCCTAGCCTAGTAGGCCATTGGATCACTGGGCAGTTGTTTAAATGCATCTGCCACTTCGAAAAACGATGTCATGTTCATTCTGTTCATGCACACGGGCATCTCCGGGTATAATCCAACCCCAACCCTCCCCCCCTCCAAAGAAAAAAACAAAAAACAAAAAACAAAAAATCCTCCCGCACTCATAAAATAAAAAAAACATAAGAGTGATAATCTACCAACGCGACAAGGCAGCACTTAAAAGAGTGTCTAGAATAGGCCTAGCTAGGCTAGCCTAGAAACTGACGATGCCTGATTAGGGTAGGCCTAGTGTATGATGAAACTCAGAGTCAAGCTGAGTGATGAAGCTGAAGATAATGATGATAATGACAGATATGACTTAGGCCTAGGCCTAGTTAGGCTTACCTTTAATTATGTTGATGATAGTGATGAAGCTGGAGAAAAAGTGGTCATATCTCTCTCTGATTCAAGCTGATGGACCAGCACGTAGTTGCAAGGGCCTCATAATTTGCCACTAAGCAAGGCCCTAAACATTACAGTTAACCCTTAACCCAGTTAGCCCTAGTAGAACGCTAGGAGAGATGCTTACAGTAGCCTAGGTGAGCCGGGCCAGGTAGACTAGGCCTAGGCCTAGGTACCCAGACAGTAGGAGTTTCCTAGCCTAGGCTAGACAGGAAATTCCCCAGCTAGGCCTCTAGATGTCAGTACCACATTGCAGACTGGAACTAACATCCTACACGTGTCTACTGCCATGAATCTAAGAAGATAGCAGTAATTTTCCCAAACTTAGCCTAGCCTAGGCCTAAGCCCACGCATACTTACATTTTGTGTGTGTGTGTTACGGGGATGACAGAGAAAACACCAAATAGTCTGAAGAGGGTGCAGGTCAACTCGGCCACAAGTCAACTCGGCCACAGTCAACTCGGCCACAAGTCAACTCGGCCACAAGTCAACTCGGCCACAAGTCAACTCGGCCACAAATCAACTCGGCCACAAAAAGTTCCGGCCACAAGTCAACTCGGCCACAAGTCAACTCGGCCACAAGTCAACTCGGCCACAAGTCAACTCGGCCACAAGTCAACTCGGCCACAAGTCAACTCGGCCACAAGTCAACTCGGCCACAAGTCAACTCGGCCACAAGTCAACTCGGCCACAAGTCAACTCGGCCACAAGTCAACTCGGCCACAAGTCAACTCGGCCACAAGTCAACTCGGCCACAAGTCAACTCGGCCACAAGTCAACTCGGCCACAAGTCAACTCGGCCACAAGTCAACTCGGCCACAAGTCAACTCGGCCACAAGTCAACTCGGCCACAAGTCAACTCGGCCACAAGTCAACTCGGCCACAAGTCAACTCGGCCACAAGTCAACTCGGCCACAAGTCAACTCGGCCACAAGTCAACTCGGCCACAAGTCAACTCGGCCACAAGTCAACTCGGCCACAAGTCAACTCGGCCACAAGTCATCT
>NW_022749279.1:5433-6940 GCF_011630105.1 Anneissia japonica
ACTTGTGGCCGAGTTGACTTGTGGCCGAGTTGACTTGTGGCCGAGTAGAACGTAGCCAAACTTTTTGTGGCCGAGTTGACTTGTGGCCGAGTTAACTTGTGGCCGAGTTGACTTGTGGCCGAGTTGACTTGTGGCCGAGTTGACTGTGGCCGAGTTGACTTGTGGCCGAGTTGGATCGAATTCTCTGAAGAAGATCTGTGTTGCTGGTGACGGTCAACTCTGCTTGGCTGTGGAGTATGGAACGCCGTTACTGCCTTTGGTGGCTCTTTTCAGTTCGGCGCATTTGCTATTCGGCCCTTTTAACATTACGTTCGGTGCTTTTACATTACGTTCGGTGCTTTATTACATTACATTCGGTGCTTTTTACATTACGTTCGGTGCTTTTACATTACGTTCGGTGATTTTACAATATGTTCGGTTCTTTTTACATTACATTCGGTACTTTTTACATTACGTTCGGTGCTTTTACATTACGTTCGGTGCTTTTTACATTACGTTCGGTGCTTTTTACATTACGTTCGGTGCTTTTACATTACGTTCGGTGCTTTTATTAACATTACTTTTTACATTACGTTCGGTGCTTTTACATTTCGTTCGGTGCTTTTTACATTATGTTTGGTGCTTTTTACATTACGTTCGGTGCTTTTATTAACATTACATTCGGTGCTTTTTAGTTTTACCTTTCGGCCCTTTCATCATTACGTACGGTTCTTTTATCATTCGGTGCTTTCATGACCTTTGACTTCGGGTCAAGTGGAAAAAAATCAACGGCTGTGGGAACGAGCCTAGTGGAACTTGTGCGCTCCTTCTCTCTTTCTTCTCTTTCATTTTTTTTCTTTTCTTTCAACATCTTAGTTTCATTACTCTTACGCTATATTATATTCATGTTTTGAAACATAGGTGGGCACGCATTCTTCATATAATATATATATATATATATACATATATATATATATATATATATAATTATATATATGTACATATATAAATAATAATAATAATAACAATAATAATAATAATAAATAATAATAATGCTGTAAAGGCAAATATACAACATGATAGGCCCTAAATAACAATTAAAATGGTATCAGATGCCCGCAAGACGGAAACAAATTGGCCGTAGATCGGGAGTTCTAAATGTGGAATTCTGGATCAATTTGCATTGAGTTGGAATTAAATTGCCAGTTTCAATGTATATGACAAAAACAAATGTACAAGAGAATATAAAAAGTTGTATATGAATTATATATAGGCCTATGAACAGAAAATATGAATAAAATTCAAAATCACTTATACTGTAAGAAGAATAGTTACCTGTTGAATATGGATTTAATTAGTAAAAACCCGGCCCTTACCGACTAGGCAATCTAAATTCGATTGTATGTCCTGGTCCCCGACACTTTTATGTTTATTTGGATAGGCCTATCTTCAATAAGACTTCTACGAATGGATACCTTGTTTGAAGCAAGAAACCAAGTTGTCTTTATCGAGTACCGCTCGTTTATTT
>NW_022749280.1:0-729 GCF_011630105.1 Anneissia japonica
AAGTGTACCGTTATGCCATTGCAGACATGGAACACACGACGAACGCTATCAACAGCAAACATTCTGGTCGGCCATCGAGGAGGCACTGAAGCAGAAACAAAACGTAAACATTATTAGTTGCTGTTTCTAAAGCAGCTGATTCAGCACCAGGTATATTTCATTCAAAAATATGCCTTCTAATTAGTTGTGCATAAAAATGTAATCTACCGGTAAATTGCCCGATGATTTATAATGAGGCGGTACTGGGGAGGGATAACTTGATTTCCACAACAAAACAATCGTAGAAGCCTTTCTGAAGAGAGCATAGATTAGCATGAGACTTTGAATATAGGAATATTGAATTGGGTATACAATGAACACCATGTTAAAGAAAGTTCTCTTAGGCCTAGGTTCTAGTATTATTAGGCCCTATGCTGTCCTGGATCCTACCAAGCACCTACTTATACTCCAAGTTGAAGAGAGATACATGCAATGTGACAACCATTAGAATCTGCTGGCCGAAGTTAAGAACTTCATCATTGTACACAACGCTTCCACAAAAACATCAATACTATTTCAAGGCATCTACCATCAGACCATGTACTGATTACGCTACTAATAAGTCAATGTGTGGGAATGCTGCTTCAAAGCATCTACCATGCACTGAATGTGCTCCTAATAAGTCAATGTGTGGGAATGCTGCTGCAAAGCATCTACCATGCACTGAATGTGCTCCTAATAAGTCAATGT
>NW_022749281.1:0-557 GCF_011630105.1 Anneissia japonica
TATTAAGATATTAAACTGTTGATTTATACTATAGTAAATGATTTTTAGGAATTTTTTTGATCTCAAATATTTCAAAACTCATTTACTCAATACTGGCCTGTGCGACAATTTAACCATTTTGCCATGACTGGCCTCGTACAAAATAACAGACCTTTCCTGTCTTTAACCCAAGGAAAAAATCATGATGTACCCTTGGGGTAGTGCATTGGGAAAGAAGCTTATAGTATAGATGTATTTAAATGTGTATGAAGGTCACTTCTCCAAAAAATTGTTTTACAGTTTATTTGTCATTGTTGTTGTCTAGCTTGATACAAATCTATCTGCTACAAACCGGCCTGCTAGAAACCACCTTGCCAGAAACTGTTCTGCTATCAACCAGTCTGCTACAAGCAATTCTGTCGAAAACCTGTCTGCTTCAAGTCAGCCTGCTACGAGCCATCTTTCTAGAAATCAGCCTGCTACAAGTCAGCCTGCTACAAGCCATCTCTCAACAAACCAACCTGTTACAAGTCAGCCTGCTACAAGCCATCCTTCAAGAAACCAGCCTGCTACATGTC
>NW_022749282.1:0-596 GCF_011630105.1 Anneissia japonica
ATTTTTTGGGCGTCTGTTTGTGAAATTTTCAAGGATCTTCGTTTTATAGACACCATATAGACACCTTATATGGGTGTCTACAAAACGAAGACCGAAGACCCGAAAAACGAAGACCTCCAGTTATTTCTCAATTATCTTATTGAAAGTATTTCAAAATCATCATAAAATAGGTGCCAAGTACCTATATCATTATTTTATCGGAATAAAATGAGGAATATCAAGAAATATTTAAGGGTCTTCGTTTTATAGACACCCTATGGGTGTCTACAAAACGAAGACCGAAGACCAGAAAAACGAAGACCCACTTTTTTTTTTCTTTCAATCGTGATAAAATAATGTTTTTAAATCACTTCATGCTATGTATATATAGTATTCGTCTTCTTAGCACATTGTTGCCTGAATCTGAGTCAATTGAATGATTTACCCTTTATTCCAGTTCCAAAGCGACAACCAATGTTGTACGTCCACGGCTGGTGGCTGAGCGCGTCTTGGCGCTGCTACCCTCTAACGAAGGCTTGGCCTAGCGGTACTCGTATTTTGGGACCTACAGAAACCTTGAATATTTCATTCAATAAACTTGTTCCATGTTAAAATAA
>NW_022749283.1:0-857 GCF_011630105.1 Anneissia japonica
GATCGTTTAACCTATTAAAAAAGGGCCTCAATGTGTAATGATGTTGAAAGAATATGTTTGTAATGAATAAAGCCATAAGGAAAATACTTATATTCAGTTTAAAAAAAAAAACGAGTGTGGCCATATGTAACATAAGAGCATTTCTTGTTGAGGTAGGCCAATTTCCTCTAAACATTACACAATTAGGGAGTCTTGATCAATTCCGACGAAATTAGAATTAAAAGCACAAAAAAAATTTTCGCGCGCTTCGCGCGCATTTGTTAGGGTTGAAGCTTGTACTTGCCTTCCTTTGCCTTCTAAGTTATTTAAAATAATGATATCCCAAAGCTTGAGAAAGAAAATTTAAGATAGATCGTTTTACCTAAAAGAAGGGCCTCAATGTGTAATGATGGTGAAAGAATAGGCCTATGAATTGTAATAAAATAAAACCAGGATGAAAATGCTTATATTTAGTTCCAAACACACGCGTGTGCCCTATATGGGCATTTTATGTGTCTCTTAATGTCTAGGAACACCACATTAGCAGCACACAAGAAATAGTCTTATTGCTGCTACTGCTTCGTACACGAATCCCGACGGCTTTCCCTGTCTCTTATACACATCTAGATGTGTATCCCAAGACCCCTGTTACGCGCCTGCTTATAAGTGGGCCCCCGCCGGCCCTGTGTAGGACCAGGTACCCGGTTTGGTCTACACATTATTAACATTGTCAGTGGTGAAACGTTGAGCTTCCAATGGTTCAATAACATTGTGTCCTTTGGCATGACAGTTTATTTAAGCGTACCACGCTTTGTCCAGTAGATAATGATGTTAAATGTATTTTTTAGTAGTACACGCTGCGCTGAATGTACTTATCC
>NW_022749284.1:0-636 GCF_011630105.1 Anneissia japonica
GTCATTGACTGGCTTTTGCAGGATATTGGACCAAGAATTGATGACAACCAATTTGGTAATCGTACTTGTAAAGGGCTCAACTTCACATTATCTTGTTAATTTGCTGAACAACATCTATGAACATGCAGAAAATCCCAAAAGTCTTTCTAGGATTGTAGTAACTAATTTTAGCAAAGCTTTCGACCGTGTTGATCATAATATTGTAATTCCAAAATTAATTAATTTGGGTGCTAGACCATCAATCTTGCTATGGATTTGTAATTTTCTATCACATCGTTCTCAATGTGTAAGGTATCAGAATACTTTGTCTTCCTGGCTGCAACTCCAAGAAGATGTGCCGCAGGGTACCCTGTTTGGTCCTGCCACCTTCTTAGCCCAAGTCAATGATGCTGTATTAAATATGGATACTAATAAATTGGGACTTAAATATGTAGATGATCTAACCATAATTGAAAATACTTACACCAACCAAACCTCATCGCTACAATCAGATTTGAACTATCTTGAGGAGTGGGTTAACAACAACAATATGAAGCTTATAGTCCAGTCCGAAATGTAGCAATATCAGAGATTGCATTTTTTTTTGCTATATTTGTTAAAAATTGGATATGATGTAGAGTAGACATTGATAAATCA
>NW_022749285.1:0-1544 GCF_011630105.1 Anneissia japonica
ATAGCTTGTGTTCCACTATTTGCATTCACACCTGGGCTGTGTACATATAATACCTTGGTTTGACTCTGTAATCATCATTAGTGGTCGTTTGACTAGTCTGGGCTCTGCCTAAGCTGGTCGAACGTTCTGTTTGAGTCTGTACCCTACCCTACCTATTATTGTTTTCGGCGACAGTCATTACCTTCAAATTCATGGCACAGCGATGGGCACTAAAATGGCTCCATCTTTTGCTAACTTATTTATGGGACAATTTGAGGCCAATTTCCTGTCCCTACAGCCCAAGAAACGAGATGTTTGGTTTCGTTACATTGATGATATCTTCATGATCTGGACCCATGGTGAAGATAGTTTGGATACGTTCCTATTGAACATTAATTCGGCTCATCCCACGATCAAATTCACTTCTAACAAATCCACAAGCAGTATAGATTTTCTGGACATCACCGTGACCATGGAAAATGGTGCACATAAAACTGATCTCTTCCGTAAACCCACGGATAAGCATATGTACCTGCTCCCTAGCAGCTGTCACCCCCCACACTGTACAAAAAACATTCCGCACAGCCAAGCATTGCGCATGAGACGCATTTGTTCTTCGGATTTAGATTTTCAGAATCGCACAGAAGAGCTATCCGGACATCTCCGGAATAGAAATTATCATCGAGGACCCATCGAAAATGCTGTAAAAAAAAAGCAAAGGACATACCTCGTGCTCAAACACTGACGTACAAACCACGTCAGCGATCGACCAGAGTGCCACTGGTCACTACCCATCACCCTAGGTTACCACCACTAAGGGCTATAATTCAGATATGCCCATTCTACAGACCACAGAACGCCTTAGGTCTGTTTTTCCGGATACACCGTTCATAGCCTATCGCAGACCACCTAACCTTCGTGATATATTAGTACGATCTAAATTCAAGAGGCAAATTAACTCTTGCGACAGCCATAATTTGGGTAGTCATCTTTGTGGTTCATCATGCAAAACATGCTCCTTGCTTGATTCTACACAATCATTCAAGAGCAACCAAACAAACCACATATTTCGGATGGCAATCATTTAATTGCTTCACCAAAAATGTCATTTATCTCATATATTGTAATATTTGTGGTAGACTATATGTCGGAGAAACAAAAAACACTCTCCGTATGAGAATAAAACAACACAGATCAGCTATCAGAACATCTAAGCTTGATCAACCAGTAGCCGAACATTTCAATTTAACTGGTCATTCGATTTCAAATTTCAGAGTGATTGCAATTTACCATAATGCCAATTGGAGCGACAAAAATCGCAAAGATAAAGAGAATCACTGGGAACTTTTACTTAAAACCACCACACCATTTGGACTCAATATTAGGAAACACTAAATTAAACCAATGGCATTTCAATTTATTCTGGATAAATCATTTGGCTTATTTATTGAGGCTTGCCTCTAAAGTTTAGTTTTGGCCTTCCTGTTTATTTGTTTAGGCTGTTTATTCTAATCTCGCCCTCACTCAGCCTATTGTTTCCAATCATGCTTGCATGAAATTCTCAC
>NW_022749286.1:0-1205 GCF_011630105.1 Anneissia japonica
TCTATGTGTACTGTTAAATATGTGTTCAAATACAAGTTTTAACAAAAGAATATTGACTGTGCAAACTGAGTTTTTTTTAGTATTTAACCCCATAATGAAAATGAAACAAACCCAATGTTTTTAATTGGTCGATCCAAACTGCTTGTACAGCGGGGTTGATTTGACCTCAGTTCGCTGCTTTCGGAATAGCTGGACTAGCAAATGATAAAAAGTGACAAAAACGTTTCCATATGGAGCCACACAAATATTTACAGATGTCTTCTATGATCATCTCTATACACATGGAGATTTAAATTTAATATTAGCACCCAAAATAATACGAAAATGACCCAATATCACACAGTTTTAGTGTACTCTGATTATTGTGTCCATCAGGCAGGTGTCAATATAATATTTCAACGTATGATATCGTCTTCGAATGTTACAGTATGTGTTTTTCTCATAAAACACCATACAATTAAAACTGCTTCATGTGAGATTTTTTTTTACAAATACACAGGCAGCATAAGTCATTAAATACTTTATATAAAATATGTTTATTATTTTTAAAAACAAATGCAGTACGAAGATAACTGACAGGTCTAGTTTTGTTGTTTCGTAATTGCATTTAAAGCAGGCATTCGTTCAATTGGGTTCCAATATTTTACAGAGAAGTAGTGTCTATGACGAAATCATAATATGATGATGATACAGTATTTTGATGTAATATTATATAAAATCTTTTATTAATAAACCACTTGGAACATTATACGATACCGTACTATTGATGTTAGTTGTTGTTACTATTGTTATCATCATCGCCGCCGCCACCACCACGATACAAATGTGCATATGCGATCCCCACCTCTCTGATATAGACCCCTTCCGCATCACAGAGGAATATACACACTGTAACATGAATACAGCAATAAAATAAAACTGAAATTAACAATAAATCCAGGGCCGGATTTGGGGCCGGTGCCACCCTTCCCGAAAAGAAAGAGTAAAAAATGTTCATTTACTATGGAAATCTGAAAACAGAAATGCAGGCCCTATTTTACGAGCTTGGGAAATCTGATATTGCACTGTTATTCAAATAAACGACTGTTGAATCTGATCATGCGTACAAGTTTACGAAATGATGAATACTATTATTATCTATTTGTAAAGAATTGCCGCAAAACACTGAACAAATGATGCAGGAAACTCCGTTAAAGTTCTATGAC
>NW_022749287.1:0-901 GCF_011630105.1 Anneissia japonica
TTACATTGATCCACGAAACGCCAGATACACAACACTAATATGCTTAATCTTACCTTTCGATGCAGACAGGACGCTCTTGCATAATGCCAGCCATCGTGTTAAGTTGTCACCAGCCATCTCCAGCAACATACTTATTAATGTGTCGTGGATATCGGAGCGTAATTTACCATCAGTTTCCTTGTCAAGCATACCAAACAAAACACCTTCTATGCCAGTTTCTGTTAAAAAAGAGCACAATTATTAAAAATTGCCAATTTTAGAAGGATGAGTCAATATACATAAGAAAACTGAGGTTTATCATCTAATGCAACTTACCAGTTATGACGAGTGTATCTGTAGGCCAATTATTTTCGTTGCTGTCTCTAGCTAGTGACATTGCATAGTCACTGACCTCACGTGCTTCACGTTGAGATAATTGACGTAGGCATGCTAGAGCAGCTCGCCTAAGCAAAAGGTGAGGACTGCAGAGTGCATTCTAGGTGTAATTAAGAAAGAAGCATTACAATTTGAGCATATGCAGCATTCAAGGAAGAAATAAGCATGCCAATGAATTCTTTTCAATGTTTACAATACATAGCACCTGAGAGCACACTTAACTGGTAGGCAAAAAATTGGCGATTAGTTTATAAACAAAATACACCGAAACTTCTTTTAAAACCAAGAATTATTTATAACGAAAAATCTATAAAAAAACAGTTAATAATTAGTTTTAACTTTAATAGTTAATAATTGCTGTTATATGACAATTAATTTACATTTTGAGCAGAGATGACAATTACTTACACATAAATGAGGAACTAACGTAGACAGGTTCACGTGACGTGGAGCAAACATGTGAAGCTGTTGCAGACAAGAGATTGCTTCAGAGGCGACTAATGAATCAGGATGGTTCTGCATGATT
>NW_022749288.1:0-2903 GCF_011630105.1 Anneissia japonica
ACTACAGAATTCCTACATGTTTTAAGAAATACATTTTTCATATATTTCTTTACACCGAATTGCTGTATGATTCAAATTTTTATGATGTTTATTTATCAGCATGCAAAAATGTCACATGACATCAAATTTTTCAATCTAGTGATAAAGTTATCTGACAGGTTACGGAAAGGTCACACAGGTTGTCCATCCTAACAAAGGAGAAGATAAAAACCTCCAACAAACATGACTTTTTGCTTTAAATTACATCTTATTTTCCTTATGAAAAATTAACTTAAAGATTAATATCATAAAATGTCATATGTTCAAGTCATATTAAAAAATAGAGTAAAGTAGAGAAGAGCAGAGTTGGCAGATTAAATATTCAAGTTGGAAACAGATAGTTTCAACATCATCATCATCAACATAATCATTATCATTATTATCATCATGATCTCAACCCCTTAAGCTGGTTACTTACTGCGGGCGACGGCGACGCGATGAAGAACGCACACGAAGACGCAGACCCAACGGATCGTCTTTTTAATGAGGATCCGTTCAGATTGCCACTGACAATCAGAAGATGGCGTTGTGTCTCTCGCTGGAAGAAAATGTGGTTTTGTCGTGCGATGGTCGTGCGACTGTCGTACGACGCATTGAGTACGTGCTTAAGTTACATCTGGGGTGATAGGAGTTTCAACTACATTAATTCTATGTCTCTTCTTATGGATTTATCATTGATAAGTATCGGCTGGAAAATGTAGCCATAAGTGAAAGTAAACTTTTCCTAATTATACTAAACTTCCTCTGCATCGAGAATGGTTTGGCAACATCAATGAAATTGTAGTTCACAAAAAAAAAAAAAAAAAAATAGGCCTAGCCTATGATAGGTCAACTACATTCTAGTTAATTAAACACTGTAGGGTTCCCAAGTGAGGAGGGATCTGATTTTCATGGTCATTTTAACACATTGTATTGTAGTTTTCTGCACATGGTGAATCCCTGGCCAGCTGACATCAGGGAGGGTCTGAGTTTGCAGACGGGTACAGTAGTTTGCCAGACGTTTTTGCTTGTTCATTGATGTATGAGAGACTGCCAATTTCTGGAAGATTCCTGTGACTAATGGAAGATTTGGACCCTATCTGTATATTATATGGCCTACAGAGGGGTAGACCTAAGGTGCGGAGAGTGTGGACGGAGCTTCCACAGTGCCAAATTAGTTTTTTTTAAGTGGGGGAAAAATAAAAATAAACAAAACAACCATAAAGCTGTCATTGGGATAGGGATTTAGTTTCACTTTCAAGATTACTTATTATGAATATTATTTTTGCTACTGTGGTTGGTGTTATTGTTAATATTATAAATACAAAAATTTAGAATTATAGTTTTATAAATGTTTGAAAAGACAAATTGAAGTTATATAGGCCAAGACTATGATAGATAGTCATAAAGACCTATATAAAAACAACAGCTGTTTGTGTAGATACTGCACTAACAAATATGATATTTAAATCAGTACTTTACAAGATATCGTAGAAAATGCTGGTAGGTTGTTGGTGTTATGTGGTTAATCAAAGCCATGACAATTTTGAAATGTCAAATGCATATGAGATAAAACCCATACACCTACAAAATGTCAACATTTTTGTAACACGTATCATACTGGATAGAATCCCAGCCTGTGCACTACATGTTTTTAAACCAAATCTTGTCAGTTTAATAAACTGTAAATAGTGTCTTATTCATTAATAATCAAATCCGCTATGAATCATCTCCTATACAATCTGAAAGTACAAGCAAAAAACACAAACAAGTTACAACACCCTACATAACAATACATGTTTTGGTGCATGTTAGGGGGTTTCCCATTACATAGTGTATGTTTATTTTTCAACAATATTTTATATATTTACCTTTAATCTCAATACAGGGCAGCTGGCTGGGAGCCATTGTTGTACCCTGACTCAAAACAGCAATCGATATTATAAAATAAATAGTTATTACTCAGCCTCTGGGCAAAATGAAGAAGGAAATTTTAAAGTTTATATTTCTAAATAAGCCATACTAACTTCCATAATCAGTGGTGGATTCAAGCGGGAGGGTGCAGCTGACCTGGTCCCCTGTAAGTTTGTGAATATTTTTAAAAAACTGAGAGAAAAAGAGAAAATTATATTTAGATTAAAGTTTGAGTGTGCCATATCTGGCCATCTTGAGATGCCATAGCCATTCAATTTCCTACCTACCCAACTGTGATGGGGGCTGTGGTGGTATATAGACCCTTAATGTGTTAAATCCCCTGGGCCCCCTATGTTTTGAATTCCAGGATCCGCCATTGATAGTCCGTATTTCCCCAGCCTGTAGGTGTGAGACTGTTTTTTTTAAATTTGAGGAATATTATAAGGATGAATTATGATTATGTAAAGATATGCTGTAAAGGTAATACATGAACAATATAAAATACAATAGTTATTACTGTTTACTTTGTACACAATTGAAGTGCATTATTATTTTCACTTAACAATTAGAATTATGAAGTATTTTTTATGGAAAATTAACAGATGCTTACCATTTCTATATACTTTTTATAAACCCTTAACTTTGCTGGTAATCAACGTAATGATTTTCATAGAAAAAGTCTGTAGCTTAGCGAAAAGCTGAATATTTCCATTTTCCTAATTGTAAGTTAATAACTTATTTGCAGTGGCGTGTCTAGGAATCTTGAATAGGATAATAATGGGTGGTGTATGAAGGTGAAGTGGGGATAATAGGTGAGGGTATGAAGGTGAAGTGGGGATAATTGGTGGTGTATGAAGGTGAAGTGGGGATAATTGGTGGTGTATGAAGGTGAAGTGGGGACTTGAATTGGGGGATAATGGTGGGGTATGAAGGTGAATGTGGGACTTAAATTGGGGGATAATGGGTGGGGT
>NW_022749288.1:3330-5134 GCF_011630105.1 Anneissia japonica
GTAGTGTGATTTTGTTTTTGATATGTACTATATTATGGTGAGAATATGAATTCCTTTAGATGAGTCATGTAATTATTGAATTTTTTAGTTCAGAAACTAAAATAGTGTCATCGATAGTACAGTAATTATAACAGGGGCGGATCCAGAGATGTCCAAAAGTGGGGGGGGGGGCAGCCAGAATTGAGAGACAACACTGCCCTAGGGGTCCGAGAAATGTTTACTTTCGGCCAGAAATAACCTCTAAAGGCGTTCTGGGCGATCAATGATTTATTTTTGTTTCTTTCCAGTGTTTTTTTACTTTTCAAAATGGGAGGGGGTGGGCCAGTCCAACACCCCCCTCTAAATCTGCTTCTGAATAAATAAATATCAACACATAGAGATGAGCTTAATTAACCAAATAGACAATAAGGTTGCTTATTTGGAATATAATTAAAAAATGATTAGGACCAGTATAAATAATGAAAAAAACATTTTCACTATGATATTCATAAATCCAATATTTTATGAGTGTCAATGATTATGAACTTGACATGGTGAAATGAGCCACCCAATGAGCGTGCTAGCGTGGAACGGACAATTAATTGTATGAATGATTTTTTTCTACGGAAAGAACAAGCGTAAAATGACTGTAGCCAGTTTGGCAGATGTGTGATTGTTCCTCCTTTTTACCTGTATTGTTCCCTTGAACAAATCGTTTGTTATGGAAATTAGTCAGCTACATTGTCAGACAGGCCATGCTCTATTGTGTATGTGTCCTGTTGCATGCGGTACACACTTGTAATCGTCTACAATTTACTAACAGTGCATTTGTGTAGTGATTATAGCTTATTGAACTTTCAAACAGTTTCACTTTATTTTTTTAATTGAATGTCAATGCTAAAAAAACAGACTATTAGATAGACAAAGAGTAGAGCATATTAATATCATGTAAATTAATTTATAATTTGTTATTAGTTCATACTTATAACATTGTATGATTACTTACCTTTTGTATAAAGAAAATGTAGGGTTTTACTGAATAATATTCATAATGAAGTTAATTTAACAATAATTATTACAGTAAATTATATTAAAAGTACAATTACATTAATAATTATGTTGTGTGACAGAATGAAAAGAGCAAAGTAATTTAATGAAGAAAACTGTTACTTGAAATTACAAAGTGCTTATTAATAAAATATTTACTCCAATATCATTCTAATTTCATTGGCGAATAAACCACCCTCTCAAATCCCCAACCCCCATAAATATTAAATGTAAAAGCTGTGTGACAAAACACAAAAAGAGCAATGTTCAATGAAATTAAAAAGTGATTATTAACAATCAAATATTTATTCCAAATATTATTGTAATTTAATTGGAATCCCACACCCTCACATCCTCTTGTCTAACTTCATTGCAGATCATAAAAAAAATATTAAATTTAGAAGTTGTGTGACACAACAAAAAAAGCATTATAATTTAATAAAAATGTTATTGAAATTACAAGGGTCTTATTAACAATCAAATATTTACCCAGAATCCGAGACTCAACAGGTGCTGACTGTAGTTCAATTAGATTGAACCCTAGTCAGCGATGAGGGCGTATCCCCATACTTCAGTTTGGGTGCTGGCATGGTATTCAAATTTCACTTCTTTTTATTTTGTGGTTTTGGTTTCCGTTCCATCTTTACATTTGCCTGATAGCGCTTAGAGACTTTTTGTATTTTGCGCTCTATAAATTAATAACCATTAACCAGTAATTTAATAGGAGAATAAACCTCCCGCTCAAAAATTCCCCACCCCACATCCTCTTTAACACCTT
>NW_022749289.1:0-285 GCF_011630105.1 Anneissia japonica
CGAAATATGGCGGAAAGTCAAAATTTTGCACTAAGAGCTCAACTCGGCGAGATAAGCACTTTTCTTCAAAAAGTGACAATGTTAAAAAGTTGAGTCAAAATACAATTTTTTTTTGTTAGGCACAGTGAGATAGCCTGAAACAAACACTATTCCATTGAAAGTTTTAAGTTTTTCGGAAAAGTACTCGAAATATGGCGGAAAGTCAAAAATTTGCACTAAGTGCTCAACTCGGCGAGATAAGCACTTTTGTGCAAAAAGTGACAATGTTAAAAAGCTGAGTCAAAA
>NW_022749289.1:322-609 GCF_011630105.1 Anneissia japonica
GTTTGAAGTTTTTCGGAAAAGTACTCGAAATATGGCGGAAAGTCAAAAATTTGCACTAAGAGCTCAACTCGGCAAGATAAGCACTTTTGTGCAAAAAGTGACAATGTTAAAGGTTAAGTCAAAATATATTTTTTTTTTGTTAGGCAAAGTGAGATAGCCTGATACACACACTATTCCATTAAAAGTTTGAAGTTTTTCGGAAAAGTATTCGAAATATGGCGAAAAGTCAAAAATTTGCACTAAGAGCTCAACTCGGCGAGATAAGCACTTTTGTGCAAAAAGTGACA
>NW_022749290.1:0-304 GCF_011630105.1 Anneissia japonica
TATATGCGCAATACTTTGACGAGAAACGTATATAAAATAGATGGCGGCAGACACGTTTTTGCGAATGTGAGAAAACGGTTATTTTTATCTTTTTTTTTAATCCGAACCTATCCTGACTTTCGAAAAAAACCCGTCTGCCGCCCTCAATGAACTTCCGAAAAAAAACAACAAAAAAAAAATACAATCTCAGTCAAATTTCATTTTTTTTGTAATAAAATTTATTTCTTAAAATTAAAAAAACGATAAAGATTTATAACTATAATCGCCCATAATTTATCTAAACACCCTCGTGTCGTCCGGAATC
>NW_022749290.1:391-1037 GCF_011630105.1 Anneissia japonica
GATACAAAGTGCCTGCAGGGCAAATTCATCGTTTCTGCGTAAGCCGTCATGCACACGACGCACCTGTCGCTCTCCTCGAGCGTCTTGAGCGATTCCCACTGGAAGTAAGGGAACCGCTCCGACAGCATGGCGCCTGCTAGATCCGCCACGGTCTCCCCGTTTGAAACACCGGTTTCGAACAACCTTCTGCTGGTGGCCAGGACCTCCATGATCTTTCCTCTGTCCGCCCGCTTCCGTCGCATGGCGGCGGCCAGCGCCCGTCTGGCGTTCACGAATTTCGACGTGGGTACTGAGACGTCGGTTTCCATGTACTCCGCCACACTTCTGCTAAAAGGATCGTCGCTCCGCCTGTGGACTACGCATCTTCTTGCGATGACCGTTGCAAAGTTTTCGGCGGGCGTCTCCTCCACTGGTAAAACGGCGTCCTCCAATCTGAGATTTAAAAAAAATAAAAGTATTCAAACGATTAGCTCTGTTACAAAACGATAAAGTAAAACGAAACGAGAAGAGGGGGGAAAGAGAGTCACTTACATTTCAGGTTGCCATTCTAGGTCCCAGTATTCCTCCGGCTCTCGATATTGCCCGTAAGTCGGGAGGGCGAGACTTCCGTGCCTCGTCGGCGAACTTGAAGGTTGGAAGTATAGCT
>NW_022749291.1:0-1203 GCF_011630105.1 Anneissia japonica
AATAATGCCAAACATAACATTAAAAATCTGAAAACCATTATAACATATATTATAAACTGTGTATGAGCCAGTTTGAATTAAATGTACAGTAGCTGAATAAGTCTGTATTATTTGTGTATTTTGTTTCGCTTTATATTCATACAAATATATAGTACATTATTTTTAAAAGTATTATAAGATTCTTCTAAAAGGGAGCAGATGCCCATGAAGCAAGTGGACGAGCTCTAAACAATTTGTTGAATTTCTGCTCAAGGTGATGAACTATAGTGTAAATTGAGCTACTCTATGTTTAACTGATGTTATAAAGATCTAATACATTCAAGAGGAGGGGACTACGGAAATTATGAACTTAAGAAAGTAAAGCCCTACACCTTCAGTAGAGCCTGAGACTGTTGCTGGCAACACCACCGACAAGGCCGGTAAAATCGATATGCTAGTGGGCATGCAGGAAAAGGCTTTGAATAAGCTGGTAATAATGGAGGCTACATTGAATAAGGTGGAGGGAGATACTTAATCATTTCAAAATGATATCTGATTTATAGGGAGGTACATTTAAAAGTCGGGGAACTACAGTCTGGTGTAGAGGTTCTTAATTCGGAGATAGAAGAAAATAAATACTGTATGAACTTTGTAACGTGTAAAATATGAAGAGTTTGTAAGCCTAGAGAAATCTGTTGGTGAAAATAAGGAGCAATTGAAAAAATGCATTAAAAATGAAGTCACAGAAAGATTGCAGTCGTCAATTGAGGATCTTGAAAATATGTCCAGAAGGAAAAACTGGGGGATTCCAGAGAAAGCGGAAGGGGCAAGCTGTAGAACTTTCATGAAAGACTTTAAAAAATGGCTTCAACATGAGTGTTGACATAGAGCGTGCCCATAGGATGGGAAAACAAGGGTCAAACCCTAGGTCAGTTATCATTACATTTTTGAGTTATGTGGATAGAGAAAGAATTTTAAAAAATGCCCCGAAGATATTGAAACAGAAAAAATACAAAGGAAAGTTTATCACAGTGTCGGATGACGTGTCCACAAAGGTCAGGAAAGAGGAAAGAGCTAGTAAGGGAGAAGATAAGATTAAGACACGAAGGTAAATTTGCGATGATACCCTGGTTGGTTCCAGCTGCTCTTGTACTATAACTGCAGAGGGTAGATTTGTTAAAAAGACACTAAGGGATTTGGCAATTTCGCCAAACATCACAAATT
>NW_022749292.1:0-868 GCF_011630105.1 Anneissia japonica
ATCTATATCTCCGCTTCTAAACCACTTGGAATTATAATTCTAATGTCTAAGAGTATGTTTATATGGTCGAGGAATACCATCATATCATTTTTGACCTGGTCAGATTGCCACAAATGGGTCATGTAAGGTCATTCAAGGTCAAATATTGTATGGTATCCTTAAAATTACGTAATTGTCAAATTTTACATTAGAATCATACCCAGGCTCTCGGAATTCAAACTTTTTACTATGAACTACAATATTTCATTCGAGGTCATTCTGGCAGCCATCTTAAATTTCAAAATGGCTGCCACGCTTTTAAACAACTTCCAATAAGAATTATGATGTCTAAAAATATATTTTCATGGTCAAGGATTTATAGCACTTGTGACATGGTCAGATGGTCATTTAAAGTCATTCAATTTCATTTCTCTGTTAAATACGTAGAAAATCTTAATACTTTGTAAGTGTTCGTGTTTTACAGCAAAATCATACATAAGCTCACAAAATTCAATTTTTGATAGGAACTATTTCATCAGAGGTCAATATGACAGCCATTTTAGGTCAAGGTCATTTAGCAGCCATATTAAATTCCAAGGCAGGGTCATTTAGCAGCCATATTAAATTTCAAGGTGACCACCATGTAAAACATGTTTTCTGTACTGCATAGTCAAAGAATAACATCAAAAGTAGTGACATGTATTTGTATTTATTATATTCCATTATATATTGAAAGTCTGATATCAGAAATTGTATTTAATGTGAAATGATAAATTGATATAAAAAGAATGGTATAATATATATATATATATATATATATTCATTATATATATATATATATGTATTGTGTGTTTGTTGGGTGTGTAGGTGTATATATGTATATATATAT
>NW_022749293.1:0-1448 GCF_011630105.1 Anneissia japonica
TATGAAATATTGTGTTGAGGCAAGACAGGCAATGAAAGAGAATTTTTATGTTGATGATTGCCTGGTATCGGCACCTGACCAGATGAAGGCAGTACGCATGATCAAAGACCTGTCCAACCTCTGTCTTGATGGGGGTTTCCGTTTAACCAAATGGCTGTCCAATGATAAAGAAGTGTTAAACACAGTTCCTGAAGCAGAAAGAGCCCCGGAACTGAAGTCTTTGGATTTAAATAATGATGACTTGCCAACAGGTAGAACCCTGGGAGTACAATGGTCACCTCAACTGGACACACTAAGCTTTAACATAGCAGCTGCTGAAAGGAATTACACAAGAAGGGGAATCTTGTCTATTACCAGCTCGGTCTTTGATCCATTGGGATTGGTGGCCCCTTTCATTCTCCCAGCAAAAATGCTACTACAAGATCTCTGTCGGCAAGGCCTAGGTTGGGACGAACTCATTGATGATTTCTCAATGCAGCGATGGAGGATATGGTTAGAGGAGCTAAAGAGGCTCAAAGAATGGAGTATGCCGAGGTGTTATAAGTCAAATCTATCCTCAAATATAATAAGTAAACAGCTCCATGTATTTTCGGATGCGAGCGAGAAGGGGTATGGCATGTGCGCCTATTTGAAGCAGGAAGCCCAAGATGGAACAATACAAGTTTCCCTTGTCTTAGCAAGAAGTAGAGTGGCTCCTTTGAAATATGTATCTATCCCTCGTATGGAGTTGACTGCAGCAGTTATGGCAGCCCGTCTCACAGATTCTATATTACGTGAGTTGAATATCAAGGAAGTTTGTTACTGGACAGACAGCCAGACTGTTCTTAAGTATTTACAGAGTGATACCAGAAGATTTAAAATGTTCGTAGCTAATCGTGTTTCTACTTTATTGGACTTGACCAAAGTTTCACAATGGAGATATGTCAGAACGGCTGACAACCCAGCCGATGAAGCCTCTAGAGGCCAAGGTATTGATGATTTCTTGCGAAATAAGCGATGGATCAATGGGCCTGATTTTCTTGATCAACATGTTGAGCAGCACATAAACCCACAGGAATGTTTGGTTGAAATTGATGAGAATGACCCAGAAGTCAAGAAGGTTTCCAATGTGGTTGTAACCAAAAACCAGTGCTGTTTCCCAGACAGATTGATCTCCAGATGCTCAAGCTTCATGAAGCTGAGGAATGTAGTGGGTCTAGTTTTAAAGTTTGTCAGAAGAGCAAGAAAGAATCAATCGAAGAGCAATGATGTTGATCAATTGGAGGCCGCAGAGAGGTTCATTATAGTTCATGAACAACAGAAACATTTTGCTGCGGAGTTAACTGCCTTGAAGAATGGGGAGAAGAAATCGATAACTGCGGTAATGAAAGCTAGTCCCTTGCATAAGCTGGACCCTATGCTGGTAGATGGAGTTATCGTAGTTGGGGGAAGACTGAGAAGAGCAGCCC
>NW_022749294.1:0-530 GCF_011630105.1 Anneissia japonica
CTGTACGCACGCGCTATGTTCGAGAGCGGAGATGTGCGTCCTTTTGTTGAATTACCTTGGGTGAAGATAGTTTGGATACGTTCCTATTGAACAATAATTCGGCTCATCCCACAATCAAATTCACTGCTAACAAATCTACAAGCAGTGTAGATTTTTTGGACATTACCGTGACCATGGAAAATGGTGCACTTAAAACTGATCTCTTCCGTAAACCCACGGATAAGCATATGTACCTGCTCCCTAGCAGTTGTCACCCCCCGCACTGTACAAAAGACATTCTGTACAGCCAAGCATTGCGCATGAGACGCATTTGTTCTTCGGATTTAGATTTTCAGAATCGAACAGAAGAACTATCCGGACATCTCCGGAATAGAAATTATCATCGAGGACCCATTGAAAATGCTATAAAAAAAAAACAAAGGACATACCTCGTGCTCAAACACTGACGTACAAACCACGTCAACAATCGACCAAATTGCCACTGGTCACTACCTATCACCCTAGGTTACCACCACTAAGGGCTATAATTC
>NW_022749295.1:0-579 GCF_011630105.1 Anneissia japonica
CGTTGCATCGCGTACAGCAAGCGATCGCCGTAATCGTCCAGTCTGACGAATGGTCGATACTCGTCAGTTTGGTCACGCTCCTAGACCTGCGATAGAGAACGTTCTCCACGTAGCGGTCGTCGGCGCCGGGAGTGACGACGACGAAGGGGTCGGGAGCGACGACGTACGAAGTCCTATTAGAGTGAGCGAAACGGCCGGCGAACGCATGTTGCGAAAACACGGACGTTCCGCATTCGACCGTACTCGCAAGAAACACCCACGCTATGAAGAGCGTCGGAAACTTGCTGGCCGTCATCGCGTCCGCGTTCTGCACCTGCGGACGCTACAGTCTTCTCGCGAACGCCTCCGAATGCGAATCCGACCTCGCCGAATCCGGCCGCGATCCCAACAGGGTGTGCGAACAGATAACGGAGTTCAACGGTCGTCTGGAAGGTCTGGTCCGTCTGCTGTACAACAGGAAGCAGATCGTAAAAGATAGGATGCAGGAAGTTCACTCCGAGATGATGTCTCTAAACAATCGACTGACGGACGAGGAGATGAACGAGGACGACGAATTTGACGAGAACACCCTGCAGGTCG
>NW_022749296.1:0-4459 GCF_011630105.1 Anneissia japonica
TAATTTAAGACCGAAAATTTTGTTCAAATGTATTTTCTACTGTAGCTTTTTAATGCCTGTAAGATTAGTTTAAGACGTGCTGTGTTTTTCTTAATATGGATGCACCACTTTTTGTGTGTGCCACCGATGCAAAGGTGCAATTTCCAAATAAATTGATTGATTGATTGATATTGCTTAGCTACACTATAATGACTCCACACATTAGGCCCTATTGATATGTAAATTAATTACTTACTTCCTTTAGTTTTTACAATTTACTTGATCTTGAGAATGGTTCCATGATGGACCCGAAGCGTCGATCTTTCTTGTCAATAAATTTTGTTTTGAGATTATGTTCTTAATTGATTTAATAAATAAAAGCCACAAATAATAATTTAATTTACTAAATTTCTTTATGTAAAAAATAGTTATGCTTTAACATAGATTAAAAATATGTTACGCCTTACTTATTTTTAATCTACGGTCTTTTTAATTAATTTTCTTTTTTTTTATTGGAAATTCCGTAGTGCAGAGTAAATTTATCAAAACCCATTAGGTTTACAGTAATATGAAAAAAAAATTTAGTTTACAGAAATAGTATCTAATAGTATCTTGTTAAAATGTTTTACATACAGTACCGTATTATTTATACAGTTAAGTGACATTGTGCAGTGTTTAAATTATTTGACATTTTATAATTGAAGTCAATGTTTTATTTCCAATGTTTTAACATGTTTTTATGTATGCTGCTTCTTGTTTGGAGGTTATTTTTAATTAAATTTGAATTAAATCAATTTAAAATTATTTACATTATTTAGATCACCATTCCGCTACCTAAGGGTCGCAGGGAAAATGTTCATGTGTCGCATATCTCTTCAGATCGTGGAAAATTTACTTATATGAACGACGACAAACAAAATCAAAATTACGGTAAACAAACTTGCATAAAAGTGTAAAACAAGTCTACTTGAGCTATGACAACTTAAAAGTTTTAGTTTGTTTATTTCAATGTATTTTGGCTTTCAGATGAAAATCATAATGACATTTACTCATCAATTAAATGGTCTATGTTTTCCAATAACATATATATTTCTGGCAGCAAATTTGAAGTAAAATAATTTATTTTTTTCGATCTGTAACTTATTGAAAGATTTGATAAAGTTGTGGTCCCGCTATGAGTAATTCAAAGTTATATTACAGTAATTTCATTTTTAGGTCATTTTTATATTTTGGGTGATAAAAAGAATGAAAAGTGGTATCTTTTAATTGGTTGACAAAAGAATTAAGTTTGGCATTGTTCTTCTGACCTCTGCTATCCCTCGCACGTATTAAACGACGGAACGAATAAATTAAAACCAAGATTTCAGGTAATTTAATTTTCATTTATAAATGAATACAAACAACAAAATTATGACCCTATTATAAAGTTAAATAAATAGGATATGTATGTTACTCTGATATAATTTCATTACAGATATCCATAACCGATTACCGTACTACTGTAAAACCTCGAATGGAAGCCCAATAGGCTTAATCTCGAATTGGAGCCCCCTTTTAATTTTGCAAAAGTAGCCTCCAAAAGAAGCCCATGAAAAAGAATCCCAAGAGCTTTTTTTCGAGATAGTAAAATAAATACACTGTACATGAATAAAAAAAAAATATATATATATTATAAACACGCTTGGTTTATAATGTAGTTCAGTTAATATACTCTATGGTAGGCCTACAGACTGATAATTGTTTTATAGTAGTAATTCCAAAATTTACAGGATTCATTTTGAAAAGAAACCCACCTCTTTAGTTTGTAAAACAGCCTTTAAAAACAGTCCATCTCAAAAAGAAGTCCATCTCGAAAAGCAAACCCTTACAAGTTTGCAAAGAAAAGAAGCCCAGGGCTTCTATTCGAGGTATTATGGCATATTTTGTAGCTTTTTGTATATATTGTACAGCCACAATTAACAAAAAAAAATTGATTCTAACCACATAGTAATATTATTATTATAGTAAATCAAGGACTGTTTATAGTATGTTGATAAATATGTTAACAACAATAATGCGTAACAATCATTATAGTACATACAGTATATGGCCATAAGCCCTACCTAGACGAAAACCGGTCACAATTTAATGGCAATAATCAATCAGTAAGTCAAACTATGCAACGATATCTAAGATAATAATGTTGCTTATGATGATCATAATAATTGATAATTTCTACACAAAATATCAATATCTAGTATTGCTTACTAATTAAACAAAAGCTGATGTGGTTTATTATTAATAGCCTTGGAATCATTAATCTTGCATTCTTAAATAGGACTTTTCATTTTTTGTTGAAAACCAAACATCATCTGTTTTTATTTACTTATTCCTTAAGAAATGTTAAAAAATTAACACATTCATTTCATATTTTGGATCAACAGCAACAAAAGATCATTATAAAAGAGTGAAGCTTCACAAAATCATGTATTGTGCCCTGATCCTCTGGTCTGCCACTATATAATTCAAGAATTTTAAAAGTCAGATTTTTTTGCCTTCAGTGGATCCAATAAAAATAGTTATTAATTTGATTAATGGATTTTAGCCCGGTTGTTGCCACTTCAACAGTCAAAAGGGAGGTTAGTGTTAGCCATGCACCCTAAAATTAGGCATAGACTTATCATAACGTACTAAAGATAGCCTCTTGAATTAGGCACAGACCTATCGTAATGTACTAATGATAGCCCCTAGAATTAAACATAGACCTATCACACTAAAGACAACCCCTAGAATTACACATACCGTAGACCTATCGTACTAAAGATAATATATCAAAAGAAACAACTTCCAACTGACCAACCATGATTTTCAACTGTCACAAAGTTTGAGCCACACAACCAATTCTTCTCTGGCCTAATCATAACACTTGAATTTGAATATTGTAGATATATGTGCAATTGTGCAGTACACGGTCTTAAGGTCTGATTACAGTATGACGATAACGATCAATGATAAAAAGCAATTGTTCATATAGAAAATAAAAGAAATAAGAGAATTTTTCACTCTAGCACGATTTGATAACAATTTATCGTGTATACGATAAAAAAATAATTTCACAAGTCAATTCAAATGACATCATCATCAGGGAAAAGCTATAAAATTTCTTTTATTTCCTATATGAACAACTGCTTTTTAGATTTTATAGTTATCGTCATAGTGTAAACAGGCCTTAATACGCTAAACAGTGCTCAATTTATCCCATTGCACATATATTATTGGGTAAAGTTTACAAAAATATTTAAAGAAAATAAGTTATAGCACAGCAAAATGACGGCTTGTTAGCAGAACTAAAGGCCAGCATATATGAATAAAAATATTAAATGTGTTATGTTCTCTATAAAACTACACATATTTGGCAGTCTCAAAGTTCCTAACTTAGTTCAAATCCTGCCTCAGACTCGATGGCATAAACCAACTTTTCCCTCATAGTTTCATCGGACTTAAATTCTGGTAATTTCAGTAAGTTCATACAAGTACTTGCTGTTGGTAATCTTTCCTCAGCTCCTCCATAGTGAACACAAAATGATGGCACCAATTCCTAATCAATTTTACCAAAAGAAGAAAAAGTTTCAATTATTACAATTTCTACACACATCCCAAGCTAATTAAACTACAGTAGAACCTCGATTTTACGTACGGTACAGGACTGGAGGGCGTACGTAAATCAGGGGATTCATTACTTTATAAGTAAATAACTAAATAACATGAAAATACTGTAAGATTACCTATACGACAAAGGTAAAACTTGGGAATTCCCCTTCATGCCTATTCTAAACAACAGAGCTGTGGTTTGTCTGGGCCTGTTGAGACAAACTAAAACCATGTGCGCTGCACTGGGCGAGCCAACCAATTAGCGTTTGTGTACGTGAAACAGCAACCATGTGCTGTGCACTGGGCGAGCCAACCAATTAGCGTTCGTGTACAAAACTATGTCTACTCAGCTTCGTGTAGAAAATTCGACCAGAGGAGTTTTTCCATGGTTTGCCACACAAAGCTAAAGAGGAAAGAAATTATTTTGAGCACCATCGGTAGTTTTTCATCTCACTCAGTTCACATGGTTCTAGACTATAACAACCCGATATTAGACTCAATCAACGTTGATGTTTAATGAAAATACGTTGCATTATGGTTTGTTTATTGTTATAGTTTATTGTCATAGTCTTTTTACTTATGGTTGCTCTGAAAAGGGCCGTTTGTTTTGAATATTTTTGGGGTTTTTGATGACGTCATCGTCGATACGAGGCGTACGTAAAAAACCGAGGGTTCGTATAACTGGGGTACGTAAAAACGAGGTTCTACTGTACTTCTAATTTATGAATTTTTTCTAAAATTTCTGAGAAGCTTACGGTGATGTGAAAATAAGTAGAACAGAAAACACAAATACCTTGAATCCGAGAAGAGGAGGACGAGAACAACTTGTGACAAACTTGAGTAGCGCTGA
>NW_022749297.1:0-593 GCF_011630105.1 Anneissia japonica
GATGCCAGCTTTCGACGCGTACGACGAGGCGGTGCGCGTCACGCAGCACGTCAGGCACAGCATCCTGTACATGCACGCCTCCTCGTTCGACGGCGTGACCGCCGAGATGGCCAGCAGGCAGACCGAAGGTTACGTCACCAGTCTCTCGACCTTTCCGTTGGTGCTGGCTTCCGTCGACCCGAGGGACGCGGACGGCGCCAACCACCGTCCGCCGACCGGCGCCAAGAAGAACGTACTTCGAGAACGTCGTCGTCGTGAACGGGAGAAACGTCGAGTGGAATCGTTCGTCCGATTGCTTTTCTTGATTCCTGACGTGCGCCAGGATTCTGCTGTGCTGCCACCCGAGATCCAACTTCGTGAGAAGTCCGTTTCGCAGTTCGACGCCGATCGTCGACGTCTTCGCAGAATTGCTCTTCGATCGGGAGGGCAGGACCTTCGCCGAAGACTCCGCGGACGATAGCGAAGATCGGCAGTCCTCCTCGCAACCGCCGCCTCCACCTCGGCCGAGATCGTTTCCGTGCAAACTGCCCAAACCGTTTCGGGAGAGCTCCCGAAGTTTCGTCAACGAATTCGACGATGATTGCGACGAGATC
>NW_022749297.1:614-798 GCF_011630105.1 Anneissia japonica
GTCAACCCGTCGGACGTCGGACCGTACTTCCCTTCGGAATTCGTCGGTGACACGATTTCGAACTCGGGACGCGCGCCTTCCCCTCTGAAGAGGATGATGTTCTTTCTGAGATCGGACAGGACGGGCACGACATCTGAGAACCACACTCTCTCCGACGAAGACAGGCGGACGCTGGTTGCCGGTA
>NW_022749298.1:0-854 GCF_011630105.1 Anneissia japonica
AACAATGGAATTTACTGCATATGTAAATATTAGACTTTAGTTCATGTATTATAACACATTTCAAAGCAATATTATAATGTAATCAAAAATATTTTGATATAATTAACAACATTAAACATATAGCATTTACAACAATAACTACATACCCTCAGTTGTTACTGACGTTGTCGGCGGTAGTGTTGTAGGTTCTGAAATTTATTTTTTAAAAAAAACATGCGAATTACTGCTAATGTTTCGATTAAACAGTAGCTAATTTATTTTAACCTATTTTTCAGGTATAAAACAATGAAATTAAATAATCTTTTAGTTAATACTGATAACTTTACACCTAAATAACAAATAAATAAGTAAAAGAGCGTACCATATCTTGTTAAAGATGTTGTCGCGGTGCTGTTGTTGTAGCTTCTTAGAATAATACAATGTTATTTACTTTTATATGTGAATATTAAACTGTTGCTAAATTATAACATACCATACTTATAAAAGTCATAAAACAATGAAATTAGTACTTTTTTCTATTTTTGATAACATTTATCATATATAACATAATAAAAGGGTTAACAACGTACCCTCAGTTGTCACTGATGTAGTGGGCTGTAGTGTTGTAGGTACTGAGAAGTATAAAAATGTGATTTACTGCATATGTAAATATTAAACAGTGCTAAACTAATTTATCTTTACATATTTGAAAGATATCAATAAAGTTCTAAACGGTTAGTTATTTTTGATAACTTTTAGCAAATATAATGCATTAATGAATTAATACTCTAACCTCAGTTGTCACTGATTTTATCGGCGTTGGAGTCGTAGGTACTGGGTTGTATAGAATAAAAATTATTTACTACGTATATAAA
>NW_022749299.1:0-1015 GCF_011630105.1 Anneissia japonica
TAATAAAAAGCAAATACGATAAAGAAACGATTGCATACGTTGACATAATAGAGACAAAACATTTATTCAAGACGAATATTTCGGACACGCCTCTGTCCTTCCTCAGCGTTATACGTATGACTGAAAAAATACAGAACAGTGAACTAAAAAGATATAAGGCGACATAAATTCTAAGATAAAAGGCACGCCATAGGAACAGAGAGGTAATAAACAGTCGGCAACATAAAAAACGTTGGCGGTAAAAGGCCTATGAAAATAATTGAGCGGTAAGTAATCAGCGTGTACACTATAATCGAAACAGCGACAATTTATACTCTTTAGTGAAGGAATAACCACTAATGAAACCTAGGTCTTTGTTAATACCAATCTTGTGTGTGTTAAGTTTCAGGATCCACTGAAGTTCAACACAACGTCTATCAGTTAAGACCTGAACCCTGAAGCAATTTAAACAAATTTCATATCAATAACAGAGTGGTTAGGAAGATTAAAATGTTGTGCAACTGGGAACCCTACTGCTTTGTCCCGAACTGATTAATATAAATTGTTTACCTTTTATAAATATTTCTATTTCTGTTTATGAATGATGATCATTATATTACTTTAATTAGCATTATAGTTTTATATTTTTATAACAATATTATATATTTCTTTTAATATACCTTTATCATTTATTTAAGCACACTGTCGCTGTTTCGATTATAGTGTACACGCTGATTACTTTGCCGACATTTTGTTTATTCCGCTCAATTATTTTCATAGGCCTTTTACCGCCAAAGTTTTTTATGTTGCCGACTGTTTATTACTTCTCTGTTCCTATGGTGTGCCTTTTATCTTAGAATTTATGTCGCCTTATATCTTACAGTTTTTAGTTCATCTGTTCTGTATTTTTTCAGTCATACGTATAACGCTGAGGAAGGACACAGACATGTCCGAAATATTCGTCTTGAATAAATGTTATGTCTCTATTATGTCAACGTATGCAATCGTTTCTTTTTTGTATTTGCTTTTTATTATA
>NW_022749300.1:0-651 GCF_011630105.1 Anneissia japonica
CCCCATGTACTGACGGTGACACAGGAGGTGATGCAATGATTTGAATAAGAGGAAAAATGAAGAACAAGCTGATAGGCTCTTCAGTTTGTGAAAGTGACTGTTCAACTGAAAAAAAAAAATATATAAAAACTGATAATTGATTTGGTAATTATATTTTTTTTACATTTAAATCTTTGGAAATTTAATCATGAGATTAAATTGGCAGGTGCTGTTGATGATAAGAAAAAATATAAACTGTTATCCAACGATGTGCCCAGAAGGACACACGCACCACAAACAAACAGACAGACACACAGCTCGACAGGCACACAGACGCACGTTACTGCAATACACCCTTCAACTCTCCTTCGGAGAGGCGATGGTAAAAACCAACTGAACTAACTATATAAAATAAGAATAAGTTACTCACCAAAGCCAAGTAATATTGATAGTTCCTTTAAAGAGTTAGCTTCTAAAATTAACCAACCAATCAAAATCAAAGTTGACTCAGGAAGGGGATTCCCCTTTGTTAGCTTATGCAGAGTGCTCAACAGATGGGTGGTGTCCAATCCTGACTGCCTTGCATGAAGACATAGAGCAGTGACGTAGTTTGACAGCTGTTGACATAGAGGGCGTTGTTTATCGTTTTGAATAGTTAACAAGATATTTGTG
>NW_022749301.1:0-1491 GCF_011630105.1 Anneissia japonica
GTCGAGTACACACTCGCGTCCGCGACCCGCCGACCGACCTCGTGTACGCGGACGTCGAGTACGCTGGCATCGAGTACACGGACGTCGAGTACATGGACTATTTCAAATTTGAAAAAAATTTTCTGAAACTTGAAATAATTTTGTGTCCGCGACATGCCGATGGACGTGGAGTACGCGGACGTGGAGTACACGGACGGACGTGGAGTACACGGACGGATGTCGAGTACACACTCGCGTCCGCGATCCGCCGACCGTCCTCGTGTACGCGGACGTGAGTACGCGGACGTCGAGTAGACGGACGTCGAGTACGCGGACGTGGAGTACACGGACGGATGTCGAGTACACACTCGCGTCCGCGACTTGCCGACAGACCTCGAGTACACGGACGGATGTCGAGTACACACTCGCGTCCGCGACTTGCCGACAGACCTCGAGTACACGGACGGATGTCGAGTACACTCGCGTCCGCGACTCGCCGACAGACCTCAAGTACACGGACGGACGTCGAGTACACACTCGCGTCTGCGACCCACCGACCGACCTCGTGTACACGGACGTCGAGTAGGAGGACGTGGATTACACGGACGGATGTCGAGTAGACGGACGTGGAATAGACGGACGAATGTCGAATACGCACTCGCTTCCGCGACAAGCTGACCGACCTCGAGTACGCGGAAGGACGTCGAGTAGACGGACGAGGAGTACACTCGTGACCGTGTCATCCGTCCGGTGCACAGGTTCGGCCTCTCTGGACTTATAAAAATTTCTGAAAGCTAGACTTAAAAAATATTTTGAAATTTCTGAACTTAGACAATTTGTCAAAATCTGGATTTAGAAAAAATTCAGAAAGCTTGAAAATCGGGAAAAAATGTATCCGCGTCTCGACGAAGGACGTCGAGTGTCCGCGAACCTCGACTGATGTCGAGTAGACGTCTCTAATTAGACTTCGAAAACATTTTTTTGGAAATCGGAAAGAAATTGTGTCCGTGAACAGCCGACGGACGTCGAGTACGCGGACGCGTCCGCAATTCTCAGACGGACGTCGAGTACACGGACGCGTCTGCGAATCTCCGACGGACGTCGAGTACACTGTCACGTTCGCGGATCTCCGACGGACGTCGAGTACACTGTCACGTCCGCGAATCTCCAAAGAAAGACGAGTACACGGACGAGTCCGCGATCTCCGTCGGTCGTCGAGTACACGGACGAGTACGCGAATCTCCAAAGGACGCCGAGTACACGGACGCGTCCGCGATCTCCGTCGGTCGTCGAGTACACGGACGAGTCCGCGAATCTCCGACGAACGTTGAGTACACGGAGGTGTTCGCGACCCTCCAAGGCACGTTTAATAGACCGACGTGGAGTACACGGACGTACGTTGACTGCACGCTCGTGACTGCGACCCGCCGACAGACGTCGAGTACGTGGACGTGTCCGCGATCTCCAACGAACATCGAGTACAAAGAGGTGTTCGAGACGCGCTCACGACTC
>NW_022749302.1:0-948 GCF_011630105.1 Anneissia japonica
GCAACTATATGTAAAGCGTATCAATAATATTAATATAAACATCGATAGCATTACTGTATAAGAATCAAAAATCAATTGGTTTGATTATCAACATAATAACGTAATAATGTTTAATCATCAAAGTATTAATATTATTAACTTGCAAAAACATTATTAACTTACACAAACCCAATAAAATCCACTGTTTCCCCAAAGAAATCATGGATACAGTAGCAATAGATTACAATAGGGAGGTTACTGTTAACCACACCACACAGCATATACACAGCTTTGTGCCTATTTGGCGTTCCATACAAATATATTACGGCCGAACAAGTGTACGGCTGAACCGGACGTCATTCACTTCTACTAGCCTAGTAGTAGGCCAGGTCCAGGCCTGGCCTACTACTAGTAGGCTACTATTACTACTACTAGTGCCAGGCCGAGCTAGTATACTCTCCGGCCAGGCCTAGCTACTATACTCTAGGGCCTATGTGGCCTTAGCCTAGGAGGGCCTAGCTAGAAGGGCCTACACTAGCCTCCTAGGTCTGGCCTGCCTAGGCCTAGGTAGGTAGCTAGGCTAGGCCTAGGAGACCTCTAGGTCCTAGGCTTAGTTAGTAGGCCCCAAGCAGTACTTGGCTAGGCTAGGCCTTCTATCTAGGCATTTAAAGTTAGTCGTACTGTAGTACTTAGTAATATATACGCTGTAATACTTACCAATCTTTTCAATACACCACCAACAAATAGGCCACCAACAAGATGCTTAAACGGGAACCAGTAATTTCGAGCGGATGCCACCTCTATCGAATGCCAGTTCGAGCGGATTCGAGCGGAATTTACTTCGAGTGGATACTTGTCCGAGCGGAAAATATTTACTTGTTTATTTATTTATTTATTTATTTGAACATACACCTTTGAATCGCTGGCACTCAATATCAATTGGTTCGTTCGTACAAACAAAAAAAAGGG
>NW_022749303.1:0-976 GCF_011630105.1 Anneissia japonica
GGCGAGACAGGGCAGTGGAAATTGTTGAGTATGAAAACGCTAGAGTTCGAGAACCTGCTTAAGTTTTTTGTTAAGACACTTTACTCACATTACCTCCAGCGAGTTGAGTGGTCAACGCTCTAACTGTATATAAAAGATCCACATGTTGCTGCCATAGACGCAGGTTTAAAGTTAACTCTCTCCCTCTTTCTTAAGATGTCCTCTCAAGTTTTGTTTTTTTGTATAAGAACAGTTGGCCTGTTGTGTTGTGTCCATACAACTTCATTGCACATCCTTTGAGAAAAGGATTTAACTATAGTTTTCTGGTTTACGCTAGCCCCAGTGGTCTAGATGGATGGATTTATTCGGTGTAAACACCAAGTAAAACTCACAGAAGTCTGAAGAAGACTTATTTCCAGTGAGATCCTTTTGGTGGTGATTGGGCAGTACATTGGGAAACAATACCCTACTCTTTTTTGAAGAGTGAACTGCGTTATATATAGCGTGCACATGGACCATAATACACATAGGACCAAATAAACGTCTCAACAGAAAGACAGTGTGCTCTCATAACTTGCATTATATTCTGGACTTTGGAAAGTAAAACACACTAACCGGTGTCACATGGATTCCCCCATTTATGGAATTTTAGTTGCAAACCTATAGTTGTTGTTGCTTGATGGTTAATATGCTTGCTTTTCAATGGAATGATGCATCGGTTGTGGTTTGGACTCCCAACCTTGAGGTCAGAGGTTTGATAATCTCGCTGTGCAAGTCGCTTGTGTCCTTGGGCAAGGAACTTTATCTACATTTGTCTCTCTCTACCCAAGAGTATAAATGAGTACCTGGTAGGATGTTGTAGCATGGAATGTACTAGTTTCTTGCGCTAAGCAAGTAGTGCATGACTAGGTATACAACCCAGGGAGCAGAGAACAGAGATCCCAATTCTCCCGAGAATTGCGGGTTTCTCCCGATTTTTGAGGCCGTCTCCCGCCCT
>NW_022749304.1:0-650 GCF_011630105.1 Anneissia japonica
TGCTGTATACATATATATTAATTGTCTGATTGATTTGTTATAATATTCCTAGACATGATCCTTCCAGTGGTGTAATGATTAGTCATGGGCCCAGGAGCGAGAAAATGTTGGGGGCTCCTTGCATGTCAGTAAAGTAATTCAGCTCACAAGGTGACTGCGTCGGTAATCTCCCTAGAGGTAATTGTTAAGGATGAAAATATTTTAATAATAGACAATGGCGAAATTATTCTATGACTATTTAACAAAATTAATATTTTGTACACACATTGAATATTTGACTGCAACGTATATGAATTAGGTTTATGCATAAATCGTCATTTGTGTACATGCATTTCAAAGCATAGAAATAAACATTATCAAACAGTCATTCAGTTAATTGTTATTGTGTGGGCGGATCAAGGGAGCACGGGCTATCACCAACCCCCAAAAATAGAGAAAAAATGAAAGAAGAAAGTCATAAAAGAGGGGAGCATAACTTTACTATGGGCCTACTCCAAAACAAGCTAATTTTCTATTTAAATTCCATCAGTGTCTAGGATGACACTGAATGAAAGGAGCAATACATATGGATTGAAGGTGAATACATTTAAAACAGAGGTAATGGCTGTGGCAAAAGAAAACAATGGGAATGTAGATGGAGTATTTATTAA
>NW_022749305.1:0-544 GCF_011630105.1 Anneissia japonica
AAAACCCATAAAACAGCAAACGGCCAAATAATGCAAAATATAACTAGTCCCACGACCACTGTTGATTACAGATCCAAACCAAGGCAATATATATACACACAGCCCAGGTGTGAATGCAAATAGTGGAATTAAAGCTATGCGGCTCGGTTCCATTAGATACAGAGAATATTTTGTCATTCTTAACGTGTCCTACGAAATTCTTACGAGACAGCACTAGTCCGTGGATTTGTGAACAAGATCGGAGATCTAAAGATGCAATCTCTACCGTGCATCAATACTGGAAACATGTTTCTAGCCGTACTTATTGTGTAATGGAGTGTATCTGGTGGTATTTGAATCTGTTTAACCTTGAAGCGAGAGGTCGCAGGTTCGAGTCCCGCCAGAGGCATTTTATTACACAATTACTTTATTCATTTATTTACAGGACTACATTCGTTGCGAGCTATGCTACACGATGTATTATCATGTCCTTTATTAGAACACTGTATTTACCTTTCTTTGATGATTTATGTATATAATTTAACAGTGTTAACGGCTACCTTAA
>NW_022749306.1:0-1969 GCF_011630105.1 Anneissia japonica
TATATATAATTAGCCATATATATATGTATATGTATATATATGTATATATATATACATTTATCTATGTATATATATATATATAGATAAATATATATATATACATATATATATACCGGTACATATGTTTATATGACGTTTACGTTGAAGCATCGATCAAGGGTGACTCCTATGTAGACTAGGTAACGGTAAAACAATTCAATAAAAAAAATTATGAATTTAAAAGTTAAAACAAAAAAGAATTAGCATAAGTACGACTTCACAACAAGAAAAGCGAAAAATTACAATTGCAAACACAAACACATCAAATCCAACCTTGAGGAATACCATTTTGCTATCTTTGTCAGCTGCTACTCCCCTCCACCCCTCCAGCCCGTATGCAGGATTTTTATTGGGTGGGTGCGAGTTTGTAGAGAGTGAACCAAAATGGCTGGGGTGGGGGGAAGTGGCTCCTGGCAAGAGCGCCGCCGGTGTCGACGGGGTGGAGCTTAGACATTTTAGATAATTTGAGTTACAACTTAAAGTTACAGAATTTCAATATTTGCAGTACCCTAATATTGTTATGTACAGCAATAAAAAGTAGAATTTGAAAACACTAAAAACATAATAACTGTTTTATTTCATGACTCAGATATTATCTTTGGCCTATAATCTCAACCCCCAAAAAAATATTTGGCCCTTTAAACGAATTAAATTAAAAACTAAGGGTCTACAAAAACAGCACTTGTTCAATGTGGTGGGGTTTGGTGGCCTATCTATAATTATTGTATTTAGAAAATGTTCTTCTGTTTTCTTATTTTGTAATTTGTTTTCCCAATAATTATACATTTGACACTTAATAACTAATTAATTAAATAACATATTTCTTCCATTGTTTATTGCAGACATACAGACATGGAAAATCGTGGAGACTCATTCGAGAGAAATGTTGAAGAGTACTTGAGAAAGAAATTCGGAAGTTCGAATGTCAAATCAGAAGTGCCAATGAACGGAAGTAAAGCTGACTTTGTTGTGTGTGGAAACCAGATATGGGAAGCGAAGTCCTCACCAAAGATCGAAAAGGAGGACGTCTCGCAAGCTGCAAGGATTGCTGAAGGAAGAGGAAAAGCTATCCTTGCTGTTGGACGAGATGCAAGAGTTTCTGACACTGTTGAGCAGTATGCACGCTCTCAAAGTGTGGAGATAAAACACATGGACTTTAAATAAACCGCTGTTGATGCATTTGATCATCCATAAAAAATATCAAAGTGTACACGGAGTGGAAAACTATGTGTCCACGCTGTGTTTCAAACGTGGAGCAGGGACGGAGCCAAAGCAAAATATGACAATTTATGGTTTTCAAAGGACTATTTAATCGATTGTAGAGTCTACTAATTATATGTAGAATAGGCCTATACATATAATTTGTTGTCCTCCCCGATAAACTGTGGTTTTTCTCCCCGACACCGAGGGAGGGGGGCTCCCCCGGCCCTACCACCTGGAACAGTCATTCTGCTCTTTTACACTCTCTGACATTTCTTGGGATTGGCTACGCAGTATGTGGTACAGTATAATTCAATATAAGCATGTCATAATAATAATGTCATATAATAATGTTATAATATGTCATAATTCAACAAAAGCAAATGTCCTAATTAAACATACCGTACTGTAAACTAAAGAGAACTACCTGTACAATCGTCAATTTATAAAACATCTAAATCAAAATAATACACATTTAATGTTGTTAAGATGATGGCATATACAGTTTTAGGGAATATCTGTATTGGAGTCCACTGAGTAAACACAAACTTAAAGTTTCAATTAAGTTGGTTTTTTTTTCAATGATATTTTCTTCTTTTTTTTAATTGTTATCTTGTGTATTGTAACTTATATGCGAAGCAGGGTTGCCATTTGGCCTTTTTAAAGGCCAGATTCCTCAAATCTGGCCGTATAAAAACTTGCCTGGCCGTAACGTTTGAAAAGTCACGGC
>NW_022749307.1:0-502 GCF_011630105.1 Anneissia japonica
ATAGTCAAAAAGATGGCTTTTTTGGAGCCTTCTCATCTTTCTTTCTTGAAAGATGTAAACACATTAAAAATAGAGGGCGGCAGACGGTATTTCGACACTATCAGACCGATAATTCGTTTACTGTAAAGGCAAAATTCGTGTGGTATTACCAACCAACAGGAAATTTTAAATTAAACTTGGCAAGGTTTCAATTCATGTGCCATTACCGTTGTCAGGCACGCGTCGTATAAGCTATTCGTACTTGTGCGTTAAAATTTTAAAATTGTTAATATCACGATTCAGATAATTTAAAGCACGTTTCAGGTAATTTTGAATATTCCAAAACTTTCCAAAATTTACGCGCCGTACGCTCATTTCCACCTCCACAGCACGTACTGAAGCTGGAAATTACGTTTCGGTTACATAGTTTGGTTTCTGACACTGTATTAATACTACCTTGTGCACGGACGTTAAGACGTATGTGTACACATTCGTAAGTCATTAAAATGCTCAAAATTACTCT
>NW_022749309.1:0-929 GCF_011630105.1 Anneissia japonica
TAATGTACTGATTAACATGTTACAGTACTTAAAAGTATGTTGGTCACATCTGCATTACGGTATGCGTCCATGCTAGAAAGCAAGAGGTTATCCTATTGCAAGTCAGTAAAATAGAAACATTTTCGGGGGAAAAGTAAATGGGTAAAATCATTTCATCATTATTATAGGGATAGTGGGCTGCTAGACCGTTTACTTGTGTATTATTTTTAGCTGCATCATGCATACCAGTGACCCAGAGTGCAATGACCTTTTTTCATACTTCAGCCCAACATCCATTACCTGGATGCATAACTTTTCCAACACTAGCTGCGAAATATCCATTCTCTTTGAAATGCTGCGGTAAAGTTGTGAAGTTGCCTGCAAATGTTCGCCAGTAGGATTTAAAGTTGTACAGTTTAGTTGTGTCTGGCCGTCTGCTTGTCAAAAACGAGATGCGACTTGGGGCACATACAGCTTGCTGAAATACAAATGAAACAGTAATTGCATTATAGATTTACAGTAGCTTTTAATTTTTTTTGCCAGAATATAGCCTACTCTTACTTACACACTAAATTGGAACTGCATTAATAGTAATAATATAAATGCCAAATATTTATAAAGCAGCAATTCCAAATTGAATGATCAAAGGTGCTTGATATGTGGACTGGTAGCTAGATCAATGACGTACTTTGCCCCTAGGGGTCCCTTCGTGTCTGTGCTACCTGGTAACCCTGTAATATAAACTCTCATCATCCACCACAAAGGCGGTCTGTTCCCAAGTTTTTCATCAAACAAAAATCAACTGTAAAAACACATGGAAAACAACAACCTCTTTTTTAGAGCTTGGCTTAAAAGAATTAAAATTGACAATGGCCATTACGTTCCCATTGCTTGACACATTATATTAATTATTTATGCAAATTCCAAGCAGTTTTCATTTCAACAACCTG
>NW_022749310.1:0-1117 GCF_011630105.1 Anneissia japonica
GGAGACAATACCCTACTTTTTTAAGAAGAGTGTACTGCATTCTTTAACGTGCACATGGGCCAAAATGCACACGGGATCATTGTGCACCTACCTCAGCTCAGTCCCATCATGGTTTGAATTCTAAAGGTGGGCAAACATTTTGCTCTAATTTAAGGCCCTCCATTGAATTTTCGAGAAAGCCATGAATGCAGATAAATCAGCATTAACAAGGTGGTTTTAGGCAAAATCATATAGATCTAATTAGTCTGTGACGTATCATAAAAAGTAGAACTTAAAATAATTGTCTTTAAAATGCATAATTTGGTGTCTTTTTTTTTTGTGGTATATTGGTACATGTGAAAATTTAAAATCAATCAAAAATGAACTTCATTATAACTTTATTTGCTAATCATAAATATTTTTTTACAGTCAAGTAAAATATTTATATAAAATACAATAATTATAATATAGCGCATTTATTGGAAAAAGCACCTCGGAGCATTTATTGTTCTGATGGGTTTTTGAGGAGCCAGCGTTTACTGGTAAATGTAGTCTACTATGCATAAGTAATGGTAAAAAGTGTTTTTCCACGGCTTTTAAATCCCTAATTTGAAATTAATTTAATTCCAGTAGGGTAAAACATTGATACTTAATTCAAATGCTGAAAATAATGTTGTTTCCATTTCATCCGTCCATAGTTACTTCTGTAGAGACAATTTGAAGAAAAATCCAACGTCTATGCTTTTATTCCATGACCTTTTCTTTTTTTGGGTGGGGGGTGAGGAGAGGGGGAACGTTTGTTAAAACTGGAGCATTTATTTAAATTAATACTGTGTAATTAATAATTGTATTTAAAACATGATGGATTACAAGATGTGAGCCCATAAATTAATTATTATTCGTGTTTTATGCATTTTAAATCATGACGTTTACTCTTTCAATTGTGTTTTGTATCATGTTTTTTAATTGTCTTTGCTATGTTTATTTTGTGAAAAATAAATAAGGTCCTCCATCCATGCATGGGGCGAATGGGCAAAGTATGAGTAAAAATGAATAGGCATATTACATAGCCTGTCACGTCTGGATAGCTTGAAATTACCTTGTTGACATTCAAAATAATTATGTTAAAAGTAATTAA
>NW_022749311.1:0-590 GCF_011630105.1 Anneissia japonica
ACTCACCCATAAAAAAAATATCATAATTGTTGATTGAGAGTTACTAACAAATTTTAAATACAAATATTCATACCTAGAGTCATCAACAATATCGGACCAGCTAATTCTTTCTGACGAAGGTAGTTGTCATTCCCCTTTCTGAAAATACTTTTTAACTTGATTAGCTACCTTGTTCCAGTAGACATCACCAGGATTGTTTCCACTGTCATAGACTGAAATGCTTCTGTGTCCAAGTTACTCCTTTGCTCTATAGAAATCAATATTTAAAATATTTTTAATCCACAGCACAGTAACTACTGTACAAATAATAATTATAGAATTGCATTGCTTTAACCCCAATGCTACTACACCACATAACATACCAAACACCATGCTAGTGGACTCTTATCCTTTGATCACGCAAAGATATAATGGCCACTCATATTACATTTTTGAAAGGCGACTAGGCGCATGGTAACAACCAACTGATGCAGACCACCGGTCACACATTACTCTCCATAACACAGCATCCCCTAGTTCCGTCATCTCTGGATGCACATCAACTTACTGTATTATCCCATTTTTTCCCAAGGCAATAAATACATAAGATA
>NW_022749312.1:0-1431 GCF_011630105.1 Anneissia japonica
ACTATGACTGGAATGATGGCCATAGTACAAACACCATCATTATTGCTACATGCAGAGGAAGGAACAGGTTTTTGTACCTCAACAACCTCTTTGTTTGATACTGCTGATGGTTTGTTTTCTAAATGTAGCACTGTAGGATGCTTACCCTTACACACCTCGCACTGAAGCCTATTTCTACATTCCTTCGATCGGTGTCCTTGACGTAGGCACCCAAAACAGAGTCTCCACTGCATGACCAGTTTCACCTTATCTTCATTTTTCAACTTTGAGAAACTGGTACAGCCTCTTCTTACGTCATGGGTCTTCTTACAATAAAGGCAAACTGTAACTGAGGTAGCACATGTTCGTTGACTTCTCTTTGAACTTTCTTGACTGCTTTGAGATAGATTAAGTGTCTGAAACATGGGGATGTTGGCTTCATTTGATTTCTTTTTAACGAAGTCTGAGAACTGCTCAAACCTTGGAAATGTTGACAATTCCATACTGGAGCTGACTATAGCTCTCCATTTTGTCTCTAACTGGTAGGGTAGCTTAGACACCAACTTCTTGTTCTCCTGAGGGTAATCTAATACGCCCAAGTCAACAATTGTTTTCTTAGCTGTAACCACTTCTGTAAGGAAATCTGAATACTTTCTTAATGCCACATTATCTTTGGCATTGATCTTTGGCCATTCATTCAGTTTGTTAACATGGCTGTGGCAACAACAGTGGAATGACCATATCTTTTCCTGAGCTCATTCTTCGCCTGCACATATGCTTCATCGGTTTGCAGTAAAAGGTAACTAGCGATGAGCATCTTTGGTTCACCCACTAGATGTTGAGCCAATAGATTAAGCTTCTCATACGTACCACATGCTCTTGCTTCAATAAGTGCACTGAAGGAAGCATACCAACTTGGAAATATTAATGGATCTCCAGAGAAGATCTCTACCTTGACTGGTGGGAGTCTAATGGAATCCACCAACTGCTTGAAAGTGGTGTTCAGATCAGATGTAGATTGATGATGTGAACCCAAGGGCTCAACTGCTTTAGGTGGGCATTCTTGTCGTAGGCCATGAAACGTTGTAAGGCTGGTAGGAACCTCCGTCTCTGCTTCGGGTTCCGCTTGATCCACTTGTGCAAGTGATGCGATGTACTCCTGCACTCGATCTGTGGATGTTATACTTTCTCTTGGAAGATCTTGACTACCTTCTTCCTCCACTTCTGCCTCCACCGCTGCTGCTTCCAATATGGATGCTTCAACTTCAGCCATAGCTGCACTCTTCTCGACTTCAAGGACTTGCAGTGCAGCTTCTTGAGTAGCCATTTCTTGCTGGATAGTAGCTTGGCGTCTAATGTATTCCAACTGAACCTTTGTTGCTTCAGATTTGGCACGAGCTTGTGCAGCGACCATGCTAGCAGATGAGACTCGACTTCTTCGAGACCCCAGGC
>NW_022749313.1:0-1269 GCF_011630105.1 Anneissia japonica
TATTGTCTTTACATAGGCTGGTAAAACGGTTGATAATAAAGACACTTGAATAAAAAATTGATTATTGATTATTGATTATCTATTTTCTCATATTTCCATTAAGAGTTTCTCACAGTATTTCCCCATTACCACCTGATTGCATTACCTAATGTCTATCACATGCTTTTTTGCATATTGGTCTTCTACAGACATACTGCAAGATATTACATAGGTTTTGCTAAATACTTCATTTCAATTGTGCTTGATTTAATGTTGGTAAATAATTTTGCTATATGTTTTCATTATATTTTCAAAACAATATCATCGTCCTATCATCTGTTATGTAGGTGTGGATATCGTAATTACCTTCTCCAGCATCATCAGGAGCGGCTCTAGCGGGAGTTTGGGGATAGCAAAGGGCTCCTTGTCGGGGACCACCAGTTGGGGTATTTAAAGAAAGCTTGTCATTGAAAAATACAATTCAAGAATGCCTTACTAAGCTCTCAATTAAAGGAATAAAAACCGTTCAGCTCGATCAGTGCTACAGTATGTGCAAGGTGTTAACTATTACAATCGTATGGGTTGCAGTGGTGGCGCCAGCATTTCCCCCACAGGACTAGTATCCCGACAGGGGGATTTTAAACCTGCATGGTTATCTATCAAATTATCCTTTATAAATAAAAAATCCCATGAGTAACACAAAATGTTATTATTTTTTAATAAAAAAATTCCCCGACAAATTTTTTTTCCTCCGACCGGCAGTGGTGTCGAGGGGTGGGGTTAGGGGGGTTGCTGCCCCGGGTCTACTGGGCCCCCGGACCAAAATGAAAAATTTTAGGGGTAAGAACAAAATCTCCACAGGGCCCGAGCCCAAGCCAGGATTAAAACTTTTGTTGTCAGAACAAACTCTACATTATGGTTTTATGGGTGTCTTTGCAACAAAATAATCACATGGAATCATCATATTCATGTATGTGTGTATGTGGGTTTGGACGAATAGGGTCTTTGGAGGAGACTTAATTTGGGGAGCGGCCTAGTGGGGCCCAAGTGAAGAGAGGGGGTGGGGCAGGTGAGGTGTTGCCCCGGGGCCCTTACTGGCTCTCGACGCCACTGCCGACCGGGGAAGGGGCGCTAGGCTTCCCCGACGATTTGGTCCCAACATTCAGGTGTGGCCCCTTGTCGGGAGCTTGGACCCCCTTGTCAGAAAGCTTGGACCCCTCGTCAGGAAATTCCTGGCTCCACCACCCTAAGCACCATTATCATCGTATCCTTAATACTATCCTCCTATCA
>NW_022749314.1:0-1848 GCF_011630105.1 Anneissia japonica
AACATCTTTGCTGCTTAAGCTATAGTTAAGACTACATTTTATGTATTTGATAGAAATACTATTTGATTTTTTTTTTAACCCAGACGGAAATTACAAATAAGAACACTAAATACTTAGAAATCAAACAATTTGTTGAATCATCAACCTTGTGTACAGACAACGTGATGACGGAGATTGAATCACCCCGAGCAGTTGTTTAGGTCTAAGTGACGGGGATGGGGGAGACATGCGGGTTAGGGGGCGCCATATGGATGAGGGAGCGATATGACGGTGAGAGCCTGCGGTGCTGACTCTGAAGACTAAAGTAGTAGAAAGTCATATGATGTGATTTTCTACTCTAATTATTCTATATATTTGCACCTAACTTAAATGCTCAGCCTTTTTGTGAAAATGGATTTCTCAGTCGCCAGAAGAAGATTGCGCGACCTCCCTTAAAGAAAACCAGGGAACTACAATCTGTTTTTGTAGAGGAATTATCAGGTCAGCGACGTGTTTCTTTTTTTTTTTTTTTTTTCTTTTCTTTTTTTTTTTCAAAATTGTAAGCGTTGAGCTGAATTATTTCGAGAGCGGCACAAAATGATCATATAATAAGTACTTAGGCCTATAGGTCTATACAGATTAAACGTTAAGACATATTACGGATGCTGAATTCAATAAATAGGTCCATGGATTAGATAAACAATAACGTTTAATTTATACGTAATATATATTGGCCTACAAAGAGATAAATAATAATAATAATAATAATAATAATAATAATAATAATAACACATATTTGAATTATATATATTTGTATGTGACTAATAAAATTAATTGTTTTCGCCTGTACATGTGCTCCCTTTAACACTTGCACTTTACTTTTCTTTTTATCATTATCATTCAACAACATTCATGAATCACTTTATATAATAAGCCTAAAGTACTATATTTTTTAAACTTTGAGCATTGTCGTCGTGGTGTTTAGGGAAAATATTATGAATGAACGGAAAGTGACTCATGTTGACCTGAGCTTTTGGCACCTGATCTTGGTCGTAGTACATTTCGTATGTGTCACTAACTCCTAATAATTTACCTTTTTAATAAAAAAAATAATATAAATAGACCCTGCCCTATATCCATGGGCTAATAAAATTTAATACGATTAAAGGAAAATTAGAAAGACAGGTCAAAGTGCGACACAAAAGGAGGTTACATGTGAGGTTTACTGTTAGATGGCGATTTTATAAGACTATGCCTTATACGAAACGTATACTCATACAGTATAATAAGGCAAGTTTACTCAGAGTTCAAGGGCGAGACGAGACTGCAATTGTGTCAAAAGCTTATAATACAATATGCCTATATTCTGTCTGTATATATGTAAACAAAAGAAGTATTCAAAAATATATTGAAGTTACTTAGTAAGATATTTGCCTTAGTCGAAAATTAGGAAGTGATTATTTTCCCTAAATAATGAGCGCATCGAAATAGTATTCTCCTCTTTCCATTTCGCCATGAAAACTAGTCGGAGGTTTGGATGGAACAAAACGTGTTTTTAATTATCAAGCTTTCGAGCACAATACCAGAGCAGACCAACAAGGTATCACCCTTAAGTCAAATCCAGATATATGTACGTTTCGTTTCAGTTAAGTTTCACGAATTGCCTTTATAAATTTGTATTAATTAACCAATTTTGTATATACATATAAGATATATTTTATTATAAACTGAATCAGTGTACGAAATAAACTGAAATCACTATGCATGGTACACTCATTTTGATGTATTTTAATCGTAGGTATTTTTAATGTTATTTTAATAAGTAGTTTTTATATTTTGTACCTTAGATCCTGATATATATATACTGTA
>NW_022749315.1:0-656 GCF_011630105.1 Anneissia japonica
GTAAAGAAACTTTGCCTCCACCAGGAACCAAATCCGTTGCACGCAAAGTTTCTTTTTTCATTTATAAGATTTTCCTCTTATATTACGTTTAAATTGTATATAATATATATACATATATATTGTATATATATTATATTATATAAAAGAACATATGTATATATACATAAATATATATATATACACACATATATATACACACACACATATATATATACATATATATATACTTATATATATATACCTATATACATATATATATACATACATATACATATATATATATATATACACATATACACACATATATATATACATATGTAATATATATATAATATATATATACATATATATATATATATCTATATACACACAAATATATAGATACACACACACACATATATATATATATATACGTACATATACATATACATATATATAATATACATACATATACATATACATATATATACATACATATACATATATATATAGGCCTATACATAACATATACATATATATATACATATATATATACATAGGCCTATATATACATATATATATTCATATATACATATACATATATACATATATACATATGCATTTACATATATATATAATATATATATATATATACTATACATATACATATATATACA
>NW_022749316.1:0-698 GCF_011630105.1 Anneissia japonica
CTGACTGCTTTATCAAATTGTTTCTGCGCTGTTTTATATTGTTCAAATAAAGTATTGAGCATTTGCGGTATTTTACATCTCAACCAAGATTTTTGTTTACGACAAACATCTTCCCAGATTATTTGAAGTGATTGATTCCACCACGGTTTGGGTGAATGTCTCATGTAATTACCACTCTTTCTCTTATTTTTCCTTTTAAAGCTATTTTCAACGGCAGATTTAATAAATGTTTCAAACTTGTCATACGAACAATCAACTTCACTTTGATTTCCATGATTTAGGTTTATTTCATTAATCAGATCGTTTGCTTTAGAGATATTGTAATCGTCCATAAGGAAAGTAGAAGGAATTTCCCGCAGATCAAATAATTTAGCAAGACTCTTTAAATCAGAATTTTGTTCGAAAGAGTGGTTAGTGTTACATGAGAATCTATCACCAATTTCAACACCCAAGATAATAGCGAATGATCAGATAATGTGCCATTCGCAATTATATTGAATTTCCGGATAAGGTCGTGAACCAGTGAGACTTCAAAGCTACAATACAATGAGTACTCATCGTAGGCAACTAAGCAGTAATCTACAACCGATTTTCCTTTAGTTGATACGCATGTAAAGTTATCCGTTACGTCACCATTTCTACCATTTAGACAACACATATTGGCACTTAGACAAAAGTCAATGAAAGGTTTACCCTGT
>NW_022749317.1:0-2516 GCF_011630105.1 Anneissia japonica
GTAGTTGTAGATAAAAAGAAAATATATTTTCTTAAAAAGTAAACTATAGACAAAGTAGGTGAGTGCCAAAGAGGAACAAAGCCTCAAACAGTTGTAGTATCAGTAGGGGTCACATTTCTTGACATTTAGAGGTGCCTAGTCTTAACATTTACACCACCATAGTGGGGTTTGAGGTGAACTGTTGGAGAACTTGAACCACCTGACAGGAAACTTTGACTGCTTGTTGGGGACTTTTTGTCCCCGCCACTGTCCTTAAACATTGAATAATACTGAAAAAAACATTTGCCAAAAAAAAATATACAATTTACAAATGGCAACTCCATAGTTGCTCAATTTGGTGTAGTGCACATAAATTTGTTTCATTATTTTTTTTTTAAAGAAATTTAAAATCAAATGCTTATTACTTTCAGCAATCAAGCAGGGAAATAGTGAGAGCAAAATGTATCGGTTTCGTATCCACGAGAACACTTACGTTTGTCTGTGGTCTACAAGCAAGTTAATACGCAAAAAAAGCCCAGGAGATATCGATTACATATTTTGCAAACATAACATTTTGAGGTACATTATTTAATTTATTTAATCATTTTGGTTTATTTTTCAAGTTAAATACCACATACTTGTAACATTTTTTGCTAATGGAAATGTATTTTTTTTTTTAATATGACAGTCACTTTATGTAAAAAACTATTTCAAGTATTATTATTATTGGAGATACGTTAGTTAATGGTTAAGATACTTGCCATGTAATCCAGTGTTATGTGTTCAAATCCGGGTAAATGCTTTTCTCTACCCTTTAAGATGTTATCGGAGCCAAAATTCAAATAATATTTGGTCCTTCAAAAGTGTATGTAAAGTAAGTCATAAAGACAGAAACATCAAATAATTCTTGCGCCTATGAGATGGCCAGATAGCATTTTCAAATGATGGCTAAATAAAATAATAATAATAATTTTGTTGATTTTTAGTTCCTATGCATGTAATGCTATAGGGACTATTGGATTCACTATTATGCATGTGTGTGGACATTTATGAAAATGTGCATGCATCAAGAAAAAGTTTTCCCGACATTTTGTTTTGATATCGCGACGCAAAGTTCTTTAGTGTTCAGTCTGGGCTGGCACGTATGATGGGCGGAAACTATTTTGGAGTGGTGAAAAAAAAAATCAACTGCTTTAGGAATTTATATCGTGCCTCGCAAGTTATTTTTTATTTGTAATTGTTATTTTAATGCAGTAGATGCAGGGCAGTGGCTGTATAACGTAGACTAATATGAAGGTACTATATTCCGACAGCTGGCTATTTAGCAGTGTACCCATTAAATGCAAACTGAAGACAAGTAGTAGGTATAAAGCCAGCCGACCATTGGGTACATAATAACTTTCTAGCTTGGGTTTTTGCACTAAAACATGAGGCTTAGTTTAGTAATACTGCAAGGGTGGTAGGCTGGTAGATCTTTAATAGTATTTTAATAAATGAGTTTGTGTTATCGTCTAATATACGTAAAATACATTTAAATAATGCGTGTAAAATTTAAGAATACACCGTGCGGGTCGCTGTGTTATTCGGTATACGTAGCAGAGTGACGGCAGCAAGGCCTAGATCGTGTATGTTCTTGATTATCACGATGAAAACTTCAGGTGACAAACGATTGGGCCCAACTGGTGTGGACAATCGGGCCCAATCTGTTTTTGAATATATTGTACTCTAGTAAGCCGCTGCCAGCTACCCCACCCCCCGATATCATCGTGTTCCAAACTACTATAAAATGAAAATAAAAATAGTATACCTAGGCCTATGAAAAATTTTAATTTTTTTTATTCTCCAAAATGTAGAAGTACCTTGTTGATGTGCTAAACATATTACTGTAATTTGCCTATCAAAAAACCATTACCAATGTGGTTTAAAATCACTATTTTGGGCCATTCAATTGTTCAAGTTACACCACAACAAGGCTCTGGTTCTCTTTTTTGGGGTATTGAGTAGTCAGTTAAACTATAATAAGTAATTTTTTATTTGTGATTATTTTTAAATTCCTCAAGGATGTGTTACTATACTCGCGCGAATAAACATCCTGTTTAAATAAGCACCCCTCTTGAATAAGAGCCCCTCCTAACATGAAAATTGACTTTTAAGCATCCTGTTTGAATAAGTGTCACTCCTAACGTGAAAATTGTCTTAAGCGCCCTTTGGTGTTTATTCATTTTTTAAAACAATATCTTGTGATTGATTTTTTTTACCAAACAATAATCTAACTAATCCTCATGAGACTGTGGTTGGCATGATTTGAGCTGCGGAGTGGATTGACATTTTCTTATGTCAATTTCAAAATTAGGATACTTTATCCTGGACAGATGAGAGCTCTCTGGACAGTATTTTCCAACTTTCCTCCTCTTACATTTGTCTACTTCTCTTTTTTCTTTTTCACATTTGCACCTTTAGCACGTTTTCATGTGAGTTTGCAAGAAGCCCTGCAATGATCCTGCTAATCTCAATCGCCAGATGGCCAACAAGCTTAG
>NW_022749318.1:0-695 GCF_011630105.1 Anneissia japonica
GATTTTCACCAACATCACTTTGAATATTTGCTTTTGGATCGTTGCATATACGATAAGAGATCGCTAAATTCGTGTATCAGGGATCACGAGTGGTTTCACGTGTACTTGAGAGACTCCGAAACCGAAAGTTTCATCGAAGCCAGATCATTCGCTTTCGAAATTACGTAAACACGTTTCAAGAAAAAAATGGACAAAATTTTAATTTCTAACTTTATTGATGAGCAACAAAGTACTAACATAAATAAAGTCCTTCGTTATTACGAATATTCAAAGTGGAAAAAATATTATGGAATCTACAATTTCCGGGTTGGATCTCAGAGTTCGACGGAGACGGACGAAACACGTGTTCGTGCCCACCTCCTCGATGTTGGTGTCTTCGAGCGTACTTCTCTTCGTCTGCTTCGGGAATTCCACCGAGTTCTTCGATGACAACTTCGTCTTCCTGAACTTGTTCAGCTCGTCGGAAACAAAGCGTTCGCATTGGGGAGACAGCATTTCGTCCTCGAGGTGTTTCGAAATGATCAGTCTTGGCGTTCTCTTTCCTCTCTTTATTATTTTTATTTCGACGGATGACGTAATGATGTCGTCATGTGTACCCGGAATCGTTATTCACCTCTTCGCGACGTACACCAGGAACACCATGTCTTCGATATCGTGGGGATCGATGACTTTCGATCGTCTGACCGCATCCAGTT
>NW_022749319.1:0-679 GCF_011630105.1 Anneissia japonica
TACCATTATACATATAAAAAACAAGACAAGAATAAGTTTATAGCATACCTCTTTTTGCTGGGCAACTGGCATTGTGGGAAGATTTTGACCGCCAACAGTAACACTAACCCTGTCATCTGAAAATATTAAGGAAAGTAACAGTTAAGCATTATGAGAAAAATAAACAAAATAAAAAACAAATATTAGATATAAAGACAAAAAAAGCAAAGGAATCCATCACTCAAAATTATTTAATATCAAAACCGCATATTCATGTTTTATAAACAATGGATTAATGTATTGTTTTTTTGTTTTGTTTGTTTGTTTGTTTAATGGTTTTTCTCCAACACTTCAAATTAACATTACAATATTAAAGTGATAACAATATAATAATATTACAAGCTTACAAAATCGGTGTAAGTACAAGTGAAAATATAATTATAGGAAGTGTGGAAGGAGGTCAAAATAAGTAAAAAACTTTAAGACTTGACCCCCTGTAAAAAGAAGAAAAAACAAAAACAAAAACAAAAACAAAACCAGAATGTATTCAGTATTAGCATCTAGCAACTGCAAAATTGTAAACATTTTACTAAAATTAAATAATTGGATTGAATTATATGTACATTTAACAGCACTTATTATAATAATATAAAAAAAACATGAGGTAGAAACTCATTTAGTGCATATAATGGAAATTACA
>NW_022749320.1:0-511 GCF_011630105.1 Anneissia japonica
TTTCATTTATTTAGTCCAAAACAACAATAAACCTGACAAATACAAAATAACAGAGAGGAAAAAAAGAGTCAACTGGCCAGACAGGACTGCCAAAGGTGAACGAAGTCACTGTCTAGTGGCTCTCTGGCTAGCCTACACTTTAGGCCTAGCCTAGAGCCTATCATCATTAAAAGTCCTATTTTAATACCCGATTGTTAGGCCTACCTAGTAACATAAAAAATTCAGGCCCCGAAACCTTGACTCAGAAATACCTTGATGGTGTCCGGCGGGGGATAATTTCACCTGTGTATATATATATATATATATATGATTATAATACAACCAACTATACAAATTTGTCTCGGTTCTTTTTGCTATTGATTGTCTTAAGTGAGTATAGTATGATACAACTTCCAAAGTGCTATCTTTTCCCAACTCAAAAAAATCACCTCTTTAATATACATTTTTTTAATGTATGGCCTCTCAAATCAATTAAATAACACCTGTAAATGCTTAGAATGCTGGACCCCCC
>NW_022749321.1:0-990 GCF_011630105.1 Anneissia japonica
AATGAATATCCCTTTGGATAATAAAGTATTTTTAATTGAATTTGAATTCAAATGAATTGGCAAATGAATTGGCGTGATCAGAATTTAATTTGCAGGATAACACTAAGAAGTAATCTAACCCATATCAGTGTAGAAAATTGCTGGTAGGGAGGTAGGCCTAGGTGCGCAAAAACATCATAAGGCCAAGGTTACTGCATAATAATATATAACCATCTATATTGAAATATTGGAGAAAAAAACTCATGTACACATCAGCCCCACCACGGTTTTGGCTGAGGCGAGAAAATTTATGATTATTGCACCTCTAGATGATTGGAAATGGCACTCTCAAAATATATTTAAATATATTTTATTATTATTATTATTATTATTATTATTATTATTATAGGTTCGCGGCTGGCTCGCTCCTATGGTTCTGGTGGTGGAACAAGTCTTCTCGGATAAGGACTATAAACCGTAGGCCCAGTGTACACAAATGCTCATGTGCACTTCAAAGAACCCAGTACATCCTTCGAAATGAGTAGGGGGTTACCCCGGTGTACTGGTTCACCCGGCCCCTGTCGTGGACTGTTTTATGTGAACTGGGCCCTCTGGGAGAACAGTAATTTGTTACTGAAGAGGAAACCCAGTATAAAGAACAAATAAATAAAATAAATAAAAATAATTAAGTATTCTATTCATTACATCAAGGGTCCCAAGTTGAAGAAGTCCATTCGCAGGAGATTTTGATGGGAACCTTTGGCCGCCTGCAAATACAATGCACGTCGCATTGTAGCCAATACACAACTACTTATAATATCCAATACTATTTTCTTTTTTCCCTATTTTTTGTTACTTTGAAAACTTTTGGTGGAGACCAGGCCAGCTGGACTCGCCCTTAAATCCACCACTGTTCAAAAAAATTAAAAGTTTTTAGTTTTAATCATAAAACACACATGTGTTTTACAACCATAATTAATGCATAGAGTAATCTATGTACAAAATAAATGA
>NW_022749322.1:0-864 GCF_011630105.1 Anneissia japonica
AGGGATGGGGGACTACAAAGAACGTGATGTCACTTGATTTTGGAGCACGGTATTCGAAAACGAGGTTGTGCTACAGGATTTTGAGTCAGTGTTGAAAGATAGGGAATTTCCTAAAATGGACCGACTTCAAATGCTTGCATTCGGTAACCCCATAACAAAATCGTGTCAAGCTTTAGATATTCCAACGTAAATTTGGCCGTTCTTTTCGTTTATATGGGTTTTCACTTATGAAAATGTCTCAATTATGTGTAAAATAACAGTTTCTCAAAAGCGAAAAGCCTGTCACTTAATGGAATATTACCTGCCTTATAATAAAATACAAAAAGTTCGACAATTTAAATAGAAATTTTGCTGGTACATCACTTAAAATTATTAAAAACAAATCAACAGGATTATTTTTCTCAACACATTATCAAAAGCGTTTTTAGTAATATTAATTATACAGTACGGATCCATATTTAAATATAGAATTTAGAAAGACGGGTGCAAAAGCCAACAGCAATAATGGAAATGGAACACCGCTAAATCACAATCAAATCAGTGTTCATTCACTTGTACAGAAACTGAAGATTAAACAAAGAATGGAGACAGAGAAAACAGAGTAGAAACAAACGAATGAATCAATCTTAACTATTGGAGACTTACATTGAGTAGAAGAAAAATAAATTCGACACGACACAGTACTAGAGATGGGGGACGAATAAGTGAACCATATTATTTGAACTCAACTATAAGAATATCTTAAAACAGCAATCTTTGCGTTGTATGGAAATCTCAAGGGAAACCGGGGAAATAACCGGTGGGAAAATCAAGCAGTTTTAAACTAGGTGAATTTATTTCCGCAAATCGAAAGTGTCGGTTCGC
>NW_022749323.1:0-705 GCF_011630105.1 Anneissia japonica
CGGTGGAACACGGTGGAACACTTTTTTTGTGTGGAGAACTCTATCTTGTATTTCTAGTATCTTTGTTAATAGTTATTATGTTTTATAATACTCTGATTGGCCAATAAAAGTACAAAGACCTGACCTGAAAATACCAAAATCAAAGAAGAACTGAAATAGGAATGGCAATAATAATTTTTAGTAATGGGAAACACACATCTATATTCTATATCATTCCTCTCAAGAACTAGAGATGCACTGACTTATCAAACAGAAAACATAATGCTATTCTTTGAACCTCTTCAAATTTAGAGACATAAAATGATTTATATCAATAATAATAATTATACAAACGAATATATATCACAATCGCTGACACCTCCTATGTATCAAAACAACTTTTTTTTTTAAATATATCTTATACCACAGGTAGGCAAAGTGAGGCTTGCAGGCCACATGCGACCAGATGGAAACTTGCAATAGTAAATAAAACCTCTGTCTACCACTTTTGGTTTGAAAACTCTGTTGTTATGGCCTGTCACAGATCATCTGTAAAAGCAACATTACAATAGAGCAAAACGAAGTATAAAGCAGTACATGATCGTTTTACAAGCAAAGCACTACAGAAATATTAGATTTTTACAATCAAAATTTGCATTCTGCCCTCAGAAACAAATATTAACTCAGTTCCCCCCATCCAAATCCACCTTTATGCCCACTTCTGTC
>NW_022749324.1:0-650 GCF_011630105.1 Anneissia japonica
ACCGCTCCTCTTGTCTCGATATATTCAGTAGTTGTAGTCGTAGTTACTGCACTTGTCCACCGCTGCTTCACTATCCCACTTCTGACACCAGTTTTGTCGCGAATTGCTATCTCTATCACTCAGATGGATGTATTGTCAGGACACCACTTCAAAATTAATAACACCGATGCAATGCGACTTGGGTTGATAGGAGTTCTTTATTTTAGACAGTAAAGTCAATCTTGTGAAGCTCTTTGGATACAGTAATACTCAGCTTAACATAACAAATATAAAGAAACAACAAAGACCCCTGTGGATGAAAGGAAAGTAACTTAACATTCTATCTTTCATCGCACCTCATTAAAATCATCAAAGTAATGTGGTCTCCTTAAATTACGAATCAATAATTCAATATTAATCATTTAAAACATCACGTATCACCGATAATACACAATACATAGTCAAACTCATAACTTCTATCATGAATACGTCATATAAAATATCATAAAGTAATCTGATAATAATCCATTAGAATAGTAATAAAGTAAGTCTTCCTTAATATGACCAAATTGTCTGGATCCATCTAATCAGTATGTATGGGAAGTAATAGACATAAGTAAATATTGAATATAAGTACAATTAATCTCTATCCATATTGTTAAATATTAAAT
>NW_022749326.1:0-874 GCF_011630105.1 Anneissia japonica
AATAATAATTAAAAAGTAATAATGATATAAACAATAATAATAACAATAATGATAAATTACATTAATAATTTACTTTAACCATCACCACTATCACCCCAACTCACTTCGGTCTGCTCCTTTTCAAAAACACCAGTAACTCGCCCAAACACTTTTTATTTCATAAAAGGGGCACTATTTTCAATTTTAGTCTGGCTGTTTGGGGTCTCTTTTTTCAAATGGGCATTTTCAAATTTTGTAACTCGAAATGCCTTGCCTAAAATTTACTGTAGGCCTACTTTGCGACAAGCCACCTAATTTTCTAACCACTAAATATTCTAAACCGGCCAACCAGAAACACTTTATATCGTATTAACTGTATACCTGCCATTCGCTACTTCACTTGTTAAACACACTAGAACATTTTACTCGTATTATTGACAAAAAAGTACATGCTAAGTATCGGTGTTGATACGGAAATATTACGCAAACAATCATTTTAAATTTTCAGCGTCACTTGTTTAAATAGGCCTATAAAGATGCATTAATGATATTCCCAATCAATTCCATAAAAAAGTGAATTAGTACATATAAAACGCTATACTTTACTGTAATTTCACTAATTTCAATATTCATTATATATCCTATTCCTACTAGTCCGGCAGCTTAGCAGTTGGATGTGGACGTTCCGGACAAAAGCACCAATTTTTTTTTACATGCTCCTTATGGTCATAGCATTCAATTTTTGGTAGGAACCACCTCATCCGAGGTCATTATGGTGGTCTATATCTCCCCTTCTAAACCACTTGGAATTATAATTCTAATGTCTAATTCTATTTTTATATGGTCAAGGAATACAATCATACCATTTTTGACCTGGTCAGATTGCCACAAATAG
>NW_022749327.1:0-1528 GCF_011630105.1 Anneissia japonica
GTCATGGTAAGCTTTTCAACGCGCTCAGTCATGCGTGACGTCATCTACGCGCAATTTTGCGTTTTCACATTATCGATAATATCAGCCTAACCAATTGCCATTTTGAAATCGTATTAAGTGAGCATTATCTTCGGGTTAATGTTGAATGTACTGTACCCCAATTTGATGCGTGCGCTTCACTACGCGCGCGTACGCGTGCGTCAAAATTTCGAAATGCTCAAAATCACTTTTTGACTAAATTCGAGCACGTTTTAGGCCATTTTCAGCATTTCAAATTGTTATGAAATTTTCCACTGCGCGCGTGCATTTTTACGTGCGCAGCACGTACAAAAGCTAGAAATTACGTTATTTTACAATTTTTGGGTTCCTGACATTGTTTTCACAAATTTCCATTCTTTTCGGTCATCTTTTGGCCAATAGCAATACTGTACGTGCAGATCAAACATAGGTATCTTTGCGCGTATTTGTGCCGCTATACAGTGAAATTATGCTAAAATCAGACCTATTTTTAATCAGTTATAGCTCCTTAGGTGAAAAGGTGACCCCCAATTTTTATTACATATTCTGAAAGCACATAAGTTGTAAATATGATTTTATAGATGAAAATGGCTGATCGGACATTGTGACGTCATCATATTGGCATCTGAATTCAAAGAAAGTGAATTATAGCTATGACGTCATTTTTGAAAATACGCTTTTTGAGCGTATCTCGATTATCCTTAATCGATGGTCTTCCAACTTTGAGTATGTTAGAGCTGAGACAATTCTCTTTCATATATTTGACTTCTTTTTGGTGATCCGCTAACGTTAGCGGATCACCTCTTGTTATTGTCAGAGATCTTGCAACTTTTTTGGTGATCCGCTACACTAGCGGATCACCTCTTGTTATTGTCAGGATCAACATCTTTTTTTTCTTATTCTTCTTTCTTTCTCCCATTTTTTGTTCGCACGATATCTCAAAAAATGCCACGAGTTACGCACAATCGCTGTCAACGAACATTTGGCTTGGTCTGGAATAGTCATGGTAAGCTTTTCAACGCGCAATTTTGCGTTTTTACATTATCGATCATATCAGCCTAACCAATTGCCATTTCGAAATCGTATTAAGTGAGCATTAACTTCGGGTTAATGTTGAATGTAATGTACCCTAATTTGACGTGTGCGCTTCATAACGAGCGCGCACGCGCGCGTCAAAATTTTAAAATGCTCGAAATCACTTTTTAACTAAATTGCAGCACGTTTCAGGCCATTTTGAGCATTTCAATTTTTTTTCAAATTTTCCACTACGCGCGCGCATTTTGACGCGCGCAGCACGTACGGAAGCTAGACACTATGTTCTTTTACATAGTTTGGGTTCCTGACATTGTTTTCACAAACTTACTTTCTTTTCGGTCTTCTTTTTTCCAATAGTAATGCCGTACGTGCGAATCAAATATAGGTATCTTTGCGCGGGTTTGTGCCGATTGTCACCTCGTTTTGAGAATAGACAATTGCCACGTTAGCCTAGTGACTGCGCACACACATACAG
>NW_022749328.1:0-1884 GCF_011630105.1 Anneissia japonica
CACGGGCGTCAAGACGTACGTGTACACATGCAGAAATCTTTTAAAATGCTCAAAATTATTCTTTTAAAAAAACTAATTACAGCATATTTTAGCATATTATGACACTTTTCAATCAGCACCGCATGATCTTCATGAGGGTCAAAGTGCGGCGGATCACCTAACTCGTCCTCAGTGACGAGTTCAAATCTAGTTTTTCTTATTCTTCTTTCTTTCTCCCCTTGTCTGTTCGCACGATATCTCAAAAAATGCCACGAGTTACGCACAATCGCTGTCAGCAAACATTTGGCTTGGTCTGGAATAGTCATGGTAAGCTTTTCAGCGCGCTCAGTCATGCGTGACGTCATCTACGTGCAATTTTGCGTTTTTACATTATCGATCATATCAGCCTAACCAGTTGCCATTTCGAAATCGTATTAAGTGAGCATTAACTTCGGGTTAATGTTGAATGTACTGTACCCTAAATTTACACGTGCGCCTATTAACGCGCGCGCACGCGTGCGTCAAATTTTCAAAATGCTCGAAATCACTTTTTAACTAAATTAGAGCACGTTTCAAGCCATTTTGAGCATTTGAAAATTTTTCATAATTTTCCACTACGCGCGCGCACTTTTACTTGCGCAGTACGTATGAAAGCTAGAAATTAGGTTTTTTTTAAACATATTTTGGGTTCCTGACATTGTTTTCACAAATTTCATTCTTTTCAGTCATCTTTTGGCCAAAAGCAATACCGTACGTGCGCATCAAACATAGGTATCTTTACGCGTATTTGTGCCGCTATAAAGTGTAATTATGCTAAAATCAGACCTATTTTTAATCAGTTATAGCTCCTTAGGTTGAAAGGTGACCCCCAATTTTTATTACATATTCTGAAAGCACATAAGTTGTAAATATGATTTTATAGATCATAATGGCTGATCGGACATTGTGACGTCATCATATTGGCATCTGAATTCAAAGAAAGTGACTTGTAGCAATGATGTCATTTTTGAAAATACGCATTTGAGCGTTTCTCGCTTATCCTTGGTCAATCGTCTTCCAACTTTGAGTATGTTATAGCTGAGACAATTCTCTTTCATATTTTTGACTTCTTTTTACTTTTTGATGACGTCATCATGGTCAAAAAAATTGTTTTTTCTGACCCCCTCATTTTTCTTTCTTCAAAACATTGATGACCCCATATAATCTTAACCATTCGTCATTTCTAAATCATATATGGTGAGCATAAGCTTCAGATCAAGGTTGAATGTTATGTACCTTAATTTTTCGTTTTCGCTTTTTAGCGTGCACGTACGCGTGCGTCAACATTTATATATGCATAAAACCATGAATATTTTTAATCAGTTATAGCTCCTTAGGATGAAAGGTGACCCCCAATTTTTATTAGATAATCTGAAAGCACATGAGTTGTAGATACTATTTTTTACTTCATAATGGCTGATCGGACATTGTGACGTCATCATATTGCCATTTGAATTAAAAAACTGAATTTTTATTTATGATGCCATTATGTTTATACTCGTTTGAACCTATCTCGGTTATTCTTGATTGATTGTCTCCTACCTGTGAGTATGATACATGGCCGGCGGAACCGGGGGGGGGGGGGGGGGGCCTGGGCCCCCCCACTTTTTGGCAAAAAATATGTAATGTCTGGAGATTTTTGTATGATCGAAAAGAAGGAGGGAAGAAGGAGGAGAAGGATGGGGAAGAGAATGTTTATCCAGTACCCGACCGAGTTACATTTTCTCGAAATTCACATTGGCGGATATGGGGGAGGGGGTAATCGGTCCTGACCCCTCCCTTGGGCCACAAAAAAAAGGGGGAAAAGAAAAAGAATTCTAGACCTACCTTTTCAGGACCCGTGAACTGATTTTTTTTTTTTTTTTT
>NW_022749328.1:2017-3866 GCF_011630105.1 Anneissia japonica
GGAGAACCCCTGGACCACCCTTTCTTTTTGGGATTTATCGATTCATGGCAAAAAGAATACGCATGCAATTACTCATTTGTTTATGTATGAATACACACATAAAATAAAAAATGAGAAAAATTTACCTGGACTGTTTTAAAGAGGGGAAAACCTTGAATTTTGAAGAACTTAAAATTCATTAAAATACATTTCAGAAGTCAGGAAAGCTAATTTCCCGCCATCTAGAAATCGAAATTTTCCCGGGGAACACAGACCTTTTCTTTGGAGTTCATTGATTAATTGAATCATTTTCAAGATGGGGGGGGGGGACCTTGAATTTTGAAGAAATTAAGAGTCATTAAAAGACACCTAAGAAGTCGGGAAAGCTCATTTCCCGCCACCTAGGAATCAAAATTTTCCCGTGGAAGAACCACAGGACCCCTCCCCCCTTTCTTTTTGGGATTTATCGATTCATTAAAAAAAATACGTATGCAACTTGCTCAAAATTTGTTTATGTCTGTATACACACATAAGGCCTATTTACTGTAACAACAATGGGAAAAAAATTATTACCTTTAATTTTAAAGAACTTAAAGTCGGGAAAGCTCATTGCCCACCACTTAGAAATCAACATTTTCCCGGGAAGAACGCCAACCTCCCTTTCTTTGGGTTCATTGATTCATTAATAATTTTCAAGAGGGGAAAACCTTAAATTGTGAAGAAATTGAATGTAATTAAAAGACACCTCAGAAGTCGTGAAAGCTCATTTCCCGCCTTCTAGGAATCAAAATTTTGCTGGGGGAGAACCCCCGACCCCCCTATTTTTTGGGATTTATCGATCAATTTATCGAAAAAAAATCGTATGCAACTACTTAATTTTTGTGTAGGCCTATGCATACACACATAAGGCCTATCTACCTTAATAACAATGGGAAAAAAATTACCTAACCGTTTTGAAGAGAGGAAAACCTTGAATTTTGAAGAACTTTTAAAGTCACTAAAAGATACTTCAGAAGTCGGGAAAGCTCATTTCCAACCATTTAGAAATCAACAATTTTCCGAGAACCTCAACCTCCCTTTTCTCTTTGGGTTCACTGATTCATTATAATAATTTTCAAGAGGGGAAAACCTTTGAAGAATTTAAAGTAATTAAAAGACACCTCAGAAGTCGGGAAAACTCATTTCCCGCCTTCTAGGAATCAAAATTTTCCCAGGGGAAGAACCCCCGGACCCCCCCTCCTTTTTGAAATTCATCGATTCATGGAAAATTCGTATGCAACTACTCATTTTTTTTAAAATTTTTATGTATGTATACACACATAGGCCTATTTACTGAATAACAATGGTAAAAAATTGCCTGACCGTTTTCAAGAGGGAAAAACCTTGAATTTTGTAGAACTTAAAAGTAATTAAAAGACACCCCAGAAGTCGGGAAAGCTCATTTCCCGCCTTCTAGGAATCGAAATTTTCCTGGGGGAGGACCCCGGACCCCCTCCTTTTTGGGATTCATCGATTCATGGAAAATTCGTATGCAATTACTCATTTGTTTAAAATTTTTATGTACGTAGTAACACTTAAGGCCTATTTACTGTATAACAATGGTAAACAATTACCTGACCGTTTTCAAGAGGGAAAAACCTTGAATTTTAAAGAACTTAAAAGTAATTAAAAGACACCCCAGAAGTCGGGAAAGCTCATTTCCCGCCTTCTAGGAATCAAAATTTTCCTGGGCCCCCTTTTCTTTTTTGGGATTCATCGATTCATGCAAAATTCGTATGCAAATACTAATTTTTTTTTAAATGTTATGTGTGTATAGACACATAAGGCCTTTACTGTAATAACAATGGGGAAAAATTACCTAGGATCTATC
>NW_022749328.1:5777-7602 GCF_011630105.1 Anneissia japonica
AGACTGTTTCATGCTAATGCAATCTTCAGGAGTGAGAGAATACAAGGATTGTGTGAGTATATGAATGCAAGGCAGGTGAAAATGCAAATGAGTTAATTGTTTTTAAGTAAGTATTTGTTGTTGTGTTTGCATTTAGACAATAGCTCGGTTCTTTTGTTTAGTATTGACTGTTTGTCCGAATATATTATGTGAAGTTTTTCGGTTATACATAGGTTGCAGCGTTTTGTTTTTGGGGAGTAAGCCGATGCTCTGTTGATAATAGACCATTTGATATTGTAGGGTGTGTTGCTGTCTTTTAATTTCCATACGTATTTGGAGAGTACAGTGCTGTTTCTAAACTCAGTCTGTCTCTTATACACGTTTGTGTATCAGGTTTTGAACGGTGTGTCAGTGAGCCCGATGTAGCATTTTGTGTCATCATTTGAGTGGACAGTGGCTTTGTAGATGATGGATGAGGTGAGGCAATTTCCAGAGAGTGGACATTCATATTTTCTCCTGCAATTGCAGAGTTTATCTGGCTGTTGTTACTTAGCAACCAGGAGCTGTTTGTTGTGGGCTCTGATTATACTGCCCATGTTTCTTGAGCAGCTATAGCTGACATTAACATTGTTCTTGTTGAACAGCTAGTGCAAAATGTTGCCACTCGGAAAATGTTTCTTTACGAGGTTAAGGAATGATTTTCCGATGTTGGTTTTAACTCCTTTGCTGAATGGTGGGTTGTACCAGATTATTTGTCTGCTTCTATTACTTTTTTGGGATTTTGGTTGTAGAGGCTGGTATTGCATTTTGTGCTGGAATCCGCTATTTTGCAGAGCTTGTTCGTAGTCAGGGGCGGCCTGATGAAATGATTCACTGGAATCCGATATACTGGATATGCATCTGTTAATGGATGCGGGAATTTGTTTCAGGATAGATGGGGGATGGTTGGATTTGGTGTTGACGTAGAGTAGTTTGTTGTTTGGTTTGCTGTAAGGCTTGAAGGACCCGTTTTTTAGGCTGAGTGTAACATCGAGGAAGTTGGTGGTGTGGATGTTCGCCTGTATGGTGATACGGAGGTCGAATGCGTGGAAGATAGATATAATAGTTTTCTTCATTTTGTCGCATTGCCTTGGTGATAGACTGTTCATGACAGCGAGGCCATCATCTCGGTAGAGACCGACGTTGGTTTTGCCGAGTATTGGGATGAGGGAGGTGAGGACGAATGATCCGACAAGTTCGCATATTTCGGCCCCGTCGAAGCTTCCCATAGTAACGTCAAACATGTCATCCGAGTTTTTCTTGGTCTATGTTGAATTGTTACCAAACAATACTGATTTTCGTGAGTGCATGATGATATCCGCTTCGTGTTCGGAGATGCTGGTATGTTTTCGTGCGTACTGGATTGCATCTGTTAACAATATCTTTGTGGTGGATGGGTAGAATTCCACGATGTCAAAGGAGATGAATGTGCTGCTTGATTTGTATGGGATGTCTTTGAACCATTCTGTGACAGCAGCGGTGTTTTTCCATTGGTTCATTTGGGTTTTTGTGAGCAGGTCACAGTGCATCCAGTCGAGGATGGTCTTGCTTACGAGTCCGGTTTCTTATTTTGATGGGTTTATGAGTCTACAGCTTGGTTTATTTAGGAAGTTTTCTTTATGATTTTTGAGTGTTATAAGAGCCTCTTTTTCAGCAATGGTTTCCATTCGGTCCTCGATTTTAAGTTTTGTAGCAATTGCTTTGGCTACGTTTCACCTGCTTTAGCATTCATATACTCACACAATCCTTGTATTCTCTCACTCCTGAAGATTGCATTAGCATGAAACACTCTGTAGAGTGATTATAC